>NC_136520.1:23468020-23550520 GCF_053919585.1 Euprymna scolopes
ACCGAGCGTAGTGTCATAATTAATTGCTGAGGGTTTAGTTTTTTTTATCGTTTAAACATAAACCATTAAAAATAAATTTTCGAAAAGACCAAAATACACATCTAAAGTATATTTCTCCTAAGCATAAATTAGATGAAGAGGATAAATAAAGGGTGGGACAGGAAAACCCCTATCAAGACGTCTTTCAGCCAACCCTTTTCAAGATTAACGTTGGCAGCGTGGTATATATATATATATATATATATATATATATATATATATATATATATATATATATATATATATATATATATATATATATGGGTATTTTTTGTTTATATTCATTCGAAGCGTTGAGGGAAGTTTGAAAATAAAGTAAGGTACGTATTGAACACGTTTGGAGCCAAATAACTGCAACGCGAAATTATTTTATGAAATAAACGAGTGTTCACTTCTTAAGAAATACATCTCGGAGATACACTCCTTTGTCAATTCATACATTCCACTTTTTCTCCTCTCCTACATATATATATATATATATATACTAGCTGTACCCTGCCACGCGTTGCTGTGGCTTAATTTCGTGTAATGGAAAATTCTAATAAAAAGAGAAAATGCATGTTTCTTATATTCTTAGTACAGCAATCCACTCCAAAAAGTTTTTTAAAAAAAGGCGAAAATGAAAAAAAATATGGTACTCTTGCAGAATTGGATCCGGATCCTCGGGAGTTACCATCAATCATGGCTTGGGCTCGACCAACATTCAGTGGATTAAGCCGAAAGTTGCTAAGCCATTGAAACGCTAAATAGTTTTCTTTTTTATTGTATTCAAAAATGTGAGTTTTTAATTAATATTTGAGTAGGGGGGTGTTACTATACACAGATTCGAAAAAGTTGTTTAAAAACGAATAAATGAAAGCAAAGGTAAGGTGAATTACGTTTCTATCTAACTGGATAATTTTTTAGTGTTTTTATTTAATGTAAAATGCTTAATCGGCTCAAAAACGCAGTGTTTATCTATGTATTTGAAAAAGACGAATGGTCGCGGACTCTGTTGAATACGTTAAGTTTGGAAACATCAGTTAAAAACTATACAAAACAATGTCAGACACCTACTGATTATATGTTATTGTGACATAGGCTGACATATTCGGTGGGTTTCTGATAGTATTTTGTTTAGTTTTTTAGTTTTAAATCATTTTCTCAAACTTAACATCATCAACAGTGTCCATCACCGTTTGTATTTTTCAAATTTCCAAGTTTAATTAAAGTTTTATATGCTTTTTTTTATTCAATTGTAAGGTTAAAGTACTGAATAGATACAAAACACCCTCCCCTCCCCATGTTAAGAATGGCTTTTTAAATAATAACGTTATTATTTCAGCACGGATCACTCTCTACATGAGTATCTAATATTTTTTTCAGCCATTCTTACCATAGATGGTGTTTTGTAACTATTCTGTGCTTTTTTAACTAACAATTTATTATTAAAAAAAGATATTGTGAAATTATAAAAAAAATAAAAAGATATTGTGAAAGTTGAATTTAACTTGAAAAAAAAACAAAAAAACAATGTGAACGGCGCATTCAACATTGTAGCTGGACCTTATTTGGCAATAAGGTCACGTGAGTCGATTAATGGGTGCTAATACACTTACTGATCCGCGCTATTTTTTAAATCGTATTTCCAAGCTTAATTAAAGGTTTATGTTTTTTTTTTTTGTATTTTTTTTAGATTAGGTCCACCTCCACAACTTTCTTTTAAATGACGACTTTTAAAGGTTTCCGACTATGCTGAATACAGAAATCGCATTGAAATTTTGCAGAAAAAATTAGTTATCGAGATATAGATAGTTGTTTTATGCATTGTATTTGGCGGTCATCTTTGTTACATGCGTAGATTTGTTTATGACGCGCGCAAGCGTGTAAAAAAGACGGCTGCCAGAGGTTACAATGCATTATACAAATTTTTAATATCTCGATAACTACTTATTTCTGCAAAATTTCAATGCGATTTCCGTATTCAGCATAGTCGAAAACCTTCAAAAGTCGTCATTTAAAAGAAAATTGTGGAGGTGGACCTAATCTAAAAAATTACAGTTTTGTTCATTCAATTTTAAGGTTAAAGTTCAGAATAGGTACAAAACACCCTCTTCTCCCAATGTTAAGAATAACGTTATTATTTCAGCACGGATCAATAAGTGCACGAGTACCCAATTTCTTTAAAAGCATTCATATTTACTTATATAAAAACAATTTCTGTAAAAAAAAAGAAAAAACGTGCACTTTCAATCTTTGTTAAAAAAAGGTTTTCTTGAAAAAAAAACAGAAAATACGGTAAAAAAAGCAAAGAACAAAACGTTAATCGGTATTCATGCAGAGAGTGATCCGTGCTGAAATAATAACGTTATTATTTAAAAAGCCATTCTTAACATGGGGGAGGGGGTTTACCTAATCTGTACTTTAACGTTACAATTGAATAAAAAAACATATCATAAAACTTTAATTAAACGTGGAAATACGATTTAAAAAATAGACAGATCACTCTCTGCATTAGCACTGAAAGTACAGAATAGTTAGAAAACATCCTCCCTCTCCATGTTAAGAATGGCTTTCTAAATAATGTTAATGCTTCAGTACTGTTCCTTGTCTGCTTAAGTTTAATTTTTGTTTATTAAATTGTTAGGTGAAAGTCCAGAATAGTTACAAAACACCCTCTTCTCCCAATGTTAAGAATGGCTTTTTAAATAATAACGTTATTATTTCAGCACGGATCAATAAGTGCACAAGTACCCAATTTCTTTAAAGAAAAAGCATTCATATTTTCTTATGTAAAAACAACTTCTGTAAAAAAAAAAGAAAAAACGTGTACTTTCAATTTTTGTTAAAGGTTTTCTTGAAAAAAATCAAAAAAATACGGTAAAAAAGCAAAGAACAAAACATTAATCGGTATTCATGCAGAGAGTGATCCGTGCTGAAATAATAACGTTATTATTTAAAAAGCCATTCTTAACATAGGGAGGGGGTTTGTACCTATTCTGTACTTTAACCTTACATTTGAATAAAAAACATATCATAAAACTTTAATTAAACGTGAAAATACGATTTAAAAAATGGACAGATCACTCTCTACATTAACACCGAAAGTACAGAATAGTTAGAAAACATCCTCCCTCCCCATGTTAAGAATGGCTTTCTAAATAATGTTAATGATTCAGTACTGTTCCTTGTCTGCTTAAGTTTAACTTTTATTTATTAAATTGTTAGGTGAAAGTCCAGAATAGTTACAAAACACGCCTATCCCCATGTTAATAATGGCTTTCTAAATAATAACGTCATTATTTCAGCGGGGTAGCTTCTCTGCATAAGTACCATGTTTTGTTTTTAAATTGTTAGGTGAAAGGACAGAATAGTTACAAAATACCATCCTCATGTTAAGAATGTCTTTCTAAATAACATTATTTCAGGACGGTATTTTCTATGCATACGTACTATCTATTTTTGTTTATTAAATTGTTAGGTGAAAGTATAGAATAGATGCAAAATTCCCTCCCCGTGTTAAGAATAGCTTTCTAAATAACGGTATTATTTCAGCATGGTACCTTCTCTGTATAAGTACTATCGTTTGTTGGTTATCCTGACGCTGTGCACTCATTTATTTACATTGGAAGTGACGTCACACAAATCTTATAATACGGATGGCTACAATTATAAAAATAATTTGTTTTATTTTTCTTTCATTTTGAGCTCCTTTTTTTCTCCCGTTTGTTTTTGTTTTCTACAATTAATAAACCAGTTTACAAGTAAAAAATAATTTGTTTTAGCGAATTTAATTTTTTTTCTCTCACATTTGTTATATTGGTATTTGAGCGGAGAATCTAACATTTCTTTTCATTTTGAGAATTTGTTTTAGTTTTTAATTACTAACACAGCGGAGAATTTAACTCCCCCTCCCCCCATTTCTTATTATGAGCGGAGAATTTATTTTATTTTCATTTTTGAGCTCAAGCAATTTTCAAAAATCCTTATTCCACGGAGTTTCCAAGAACGTCATTCTTGCTATTGTTCTCATCAGAGGAAAGAAAGAAATTAGCAAATTATTAATATAGCAGAGCTAAAATTTGCTGATTCGGGCAATAAATAAAACAGCAATTTATGATGATTAAATTTAAAGATGGTTTGTCATAAATTGCAAAAAAAAATGTGTTCATGTCAGTTAAAAACGTGAAAATATTGAGGAAATGGAAAAAACAAAAAACAAAGTGGAAGTAAATGTTCCAGCGTGCATGAAGACCCACTCGTTATTAAATTCAAAAAGGGAAGAATTTTTTTAAATAACAAATAATCAGAATTTAAAGGTCAGTGGAATACGCAAGTGCGCTGTAGAGTGAAAGAAAATAATCCAAATGGAAAAGTAATTTCAGAGCGAGAAATAATCTAGTTGGAAAAGAAGTTCAATGCAGATTAAATAAATATAAAATTGCTCTTGCAGTTGATGAAAAGGTCCTAAAATCGCAAATTTAACTTTCAGTCAGTTACACATAACTAACAGAACGGCTTCCATTGTTGGGTTGGCGTCAAATTGCAAGAGCCGACTTTATATTTGAAAATTAGGTCAGTTCAAATTAGAGTTGCAAATGTGTAGGCGTAAACCCAAACAGCGGAAATCGTCTAAACAACATGATTGGCATGATACAATCCGTGCTAAATATATGTGTGTGTGTGTGTGTGTGTGTGTGTGTGTGTGTGTGTGTGTGTGTGTGTGTGTGTGTGTGTGTGTGTGTGTGTGTGTGTGTGTTCGAATTTTAATGGCTGACTCGGTAAGAGACAGGGTTTTGAACGCCGGCTGATCATAATATTTTTATAAATTTTCGATTACTTTTTGATTATGTTTGAAAGTTTATCTCTCAAAGACAAATAAGTTTGTGAAATGAAAAATACAAGGAAAATCTTATCTCAGATCTGAAAAAAAATACATTTTACGTAAAAACTGCATTATGAAAAAAAAATGATGTTTAAATTTTTCTGGCAAGATAAATATAAGTTTTCTAGAATTATTTCCAAGTAAATAATTAAGCTAAAATATTGAGACAATTAATTAATAAAGTTAATGTACTTAACTTTAGATAAAAAGTGCAATAATTATCAAAATAAAACATGGAGGCAAAATTCCAAAAAGTATGGAGCATATAAAAATATCTGAAAATGATTCCAAGTGAGTAGATGGACTGAGGGTCGTAGAAAACCGACTGGGTTCCTTTTTATTTTTCAGAACCCTGCATCAATAATACCTATAGTAAACGTTTGTATAATTTTCATCACTGTTTAATTAAATCATGTTTGTTTGTTCCTGCGTTTCAATTTTTTCAATTTTATTTTATTTTTCAAGATTATATTTAAAAAAAATATGTTACGCTGATGTTCATCCTGGTAATGAAAATATTAGAATATATAAAAATATGTAACCTTAAAAAAAAGAAATCTTTTTTGCAATTATAACTTTTTGTGTGAAAATATTAAATAAACACTGCTTAATTCAATGGTAATACAACAGTTCGAGAAATTATTTTTTCGAGTTATACTAATTTCCTTAATACGGACTTTAGGGGCTGTTTTATTATTGTTTTTATTGTAATTGTTACAATTCACGATGTTTTATTTTCATGAAAAAGCAAAAATAAATCCATTCACTTTTTTTACTAGTGAAAACCATAAGTTTAGTAAAGGTGCTTTTGTTTAAACAAAAATGACATTTTCATTTTGATTCAAAACAAATAATGGGTCCTTATATTTCCTGATACTTATTTAATAAATACTGAAAAATTCATTAAAATAGATAATTTCTTAATTTTTTGTGAATTTTAAAACTAAGAGAGGGGTCAAAATGTTTATACATTTTTACTATATATATATATATATATATATATATATATATATATATATATATATATATATATATATATTGTTATATGGGGATACAACTCACCCCTATTTGAGAACTAAGTGGAATCAATCAACCAGTTCTATGAATACCTCTGGTTTCAGAGACAAAATGGAGACATTCATACAATGTTTAACTGCATGCTACGAACACGTTCCTCTCATACCGCTTTAGTGGCTCCTGTATTCTTTATGATAAATACATATTATATTACACTACTTGTGGTGTCTTTCATTTGTAACCGCTCAGATTTCTATTAGCACGGGTCTACAACAACTGGCTGACGAGGACGATTCAAGAACTTCCCGGATCAATCTACAATAATTGCTAACAAAAAGTGTATGACGAATATTCGGGCAACGAATTGACTCTAAAAAAAACAGCCATGGGAAGACAGCATTTGACGACCAAAAGGATTCAAGAAAAAAAGAACACACGCGGATATTCGAAATAATTTTTTCGGTGAAGAACGGGAAAAACTACTTGTCTACGTTGGACAAAAAACACACTCGAGCATGCAGGTTGAAACAAGTAACGTAGAAAGCAATACAAATGACGACTCAACAAACAAAGGTAAATCAAATAAGAAGTGTATTAGGAAAAAGTAGATTTACAGGATATTTACATGCTGGTGTCAAATAAGAGAGTCTTTGTTGGAGAAACATATCTGCTCTCGGCGGCCTTCGGTGGCTTCTGGTGAACACCCACTCAGACTAACTGAGCCTTCCTATTTATGTGTAATGATGTCCATGGTTTCCTTCTCTTCGACTGCTGTTGTATAATCACCATCTTGAATGTGGCGTTTTTTTATTTGGTTCAGGTGCCTTTTATGTATATTTTGTGGACCTTTAATCATGTATGTACAATCACCAATGCGTTTATCCACTACTCCACATTCCCAGTAAGAAGTGTTATTCCTGTAGCACTTGAAATATACTCGATCTCCCGAGTTATATTTCTTTCTTATCATGTGTGTAGTGTTTCCGACAATTGCCTGTCTTGGCAATAGTTTATCAAACGCTGATTTCACCTTTCTGGCAAACATTAAATCAGCTGGTGATATGTTTGACGGGGTATTAGGGTGCTGGCATGTTTTTTATTGCCGCAGAGCTTTCTGGGTCTGGACGTTGCCCATGTTTATTTATTATATGTCCAAGATACTTAATTTCGCTCATACAAAAGTCGCATTTATTTTCTTTTACTTTAAACCCGAATTCTTGTATTCGGGTGAATACTTGTTTTAAATGCTCCTTATGTTCTTCTAGGGATTTGCTCCTGATAACAATGTCGTCCAGGTATGCACATGCGCACTCAATAACACTTAGCATGGTGTCCATCGCTTGTTGAAAAATGGCAGGCGCTACTTTGATGCCAAAGGGCAACCGGTTGTATTTGTACAATCCCTTATGCGTGTTGATGCATAGTATTTTTGAGCAATTCTCCTCGACCGGTATTTGTAAATAAGCATCGCTCAAGTCTATCTTGGAGAAGATATTACCACCATTCAACTTTGTGAATATTTCCTCTGGGCTTGGTAGAGGGTAATGGTAATCTTGTAATATGGAGTTTAGACCTGTCGAAAAGTCTGTGCACACTCTGATTTCATCATTCTTTTTCTTTACATATACGGTGGGGGCTGCCAGTCGCTGTGTTCTGTTTTTGATAGTATGCATGTCTGCTCCAATTTGTCTAATTCTTTATTAATCTTTTCCAACCCAGCGAACAGAACGTTTCGCTTTTTTCTAAAAATTGGGCTTTTGTTTTCTTTAAGTTCAAACGAGGCCTTAAATTTATTGCAACGACCTAATTTAGTCATAAATACATCAGGGAATAATTTTTTAAAGTCCTCTTTTATATTTTCTGTTGTTGGAGTAGTACATTCTATTTTTTTACAGAATGTATTAATTGGCTTATCCCAGAGTCCAAATTTCTCAATTAAATCTATTCCAAACGGGTTTTCGCTATTTTTCAATACGAACATTCTTAATTTCTTCGTAATCCCTTTCAATTTTATCGGAAGGATATCTTCTCGTTCAAATTTTATCTCACCACCAGTTACCGTCCGAGCTGATTTACTTGTTTTCATCATGGTTGGTTTACCCAACTTTTTTCCATGTATTCAAGTTTATTATAGAAGTATCGGATCCTGAATCCAGTTGTAATTTTATTGGCGTTTTAAATATTTCCGCTTTTATGTATTTTCGCCTATTTTTGTCTACTTTTTCATTTGATTTTGTTTGCTGTACTCTCTTTCTGGTGAAATCTTTATATCTGCAACAATCGCTTTTGTATCCGACTTTCTTGCAAATGTAGCATTTTTTCTTCTTATAAGCATTTTTTCTTCTTATATTCCCAATGTCTTTCTGCGCATCTCTTACTGTTATATCTAGGAAGAGACTTGTTATATTCTTTACTATAATTATAATTATTATATTTGGAATATCTCGTTCCGTTTTGACTGCTTTTATTTGTATAGTTCTTGGTTGGTGTGTATGGTTTTCTAACCTTTCTTACATATGCCACTCCGGATTCTTCTATCTTTTTTTAATCCATTTTTAGTGTAATGGCCCTTTCACAATCCTCTGCTAATTTCTGAAGTGTTACATCTTGCTCAGATTCCAACTTAGACAACACTCGTCTGCGTATTTCTGCATTTTTTGTGGAGACTAACCCTTGTGCGAAGATTAGGCATTTGAAATATTCTACTGTTAGTTCCGCTAGCTTAAAATTATCACAGTTTTTAATGTCAAATAATCTTGGTTGTCCATCTTCCTTAGATTCATACACAACCATCTTCCTTAGATTCATACACAACCATCTTCCTTTGATTCATACACAACCATCTTCCTTTGATTCATACACAACCATCTCTTATGAAAAAGAGATATATTCGGATTTAATTCTTTTAGTAATTTTCCATGAAATCTAATTCCGTATTTTTTTTTTTTTAGATAGTATATAATCTACGAACTTGCTGTGTTCTCTTACACCCAACTTCCTGAGTAAAAGGCTCACTTTCTGGCTATTCGGCCAACTTTTGCAGTCCAGTTGAAAGACATCCTCGTATCTTGTATAGTATGCTTCAAAAGTCTTTTCTTCCTCCGGCACATAATTAAATATGTCCGTGCTATTAAATATAGTTGTATGCGAGAAATTAGTACTGTCGACATTTTCTCGATTAGTCTTTAATAGTTCCAGTGTTTTAGCAAAATGTTCATTTTGCCTTTCTTCATATTCAAATTGTAATTTCTTCTACCTTTCTTCTTGTTAAAGTTGTAATTTCTTCTGCCTTTCTTCTTGTTCAAATTGTAATTTCTTCTGCCTTTCTTCTTGTTCTATTTGCCATTTTGCCTTTCTTCTTGTTCCATTTGCCATTTCAATAATTTCTCCTCTCTACGTGCATCTAGCTCGGATTGCGCCTTTTGTTGCGTCTGCAAAAATTGCATTAACATTCTAGATAAATCTTCCATTTTTTTTTGTATCCTTCAGTAGCAGTAATGCAGTTACGAAGAAAAATCGTACAATTTCACATGCAACACAATATCCGTACCATATAAAATGGCTTGTATTACAAAAAAAATTGTTCATAGTTCCTGTTTTCAATAGTAATATCGCTGCTCGAATAATATTTTCTCACTTCGCTAGCGAGTCAATCTCATCCAACCACAACATAAGAACTGAGGCTTTTGCTGAAACCACAAAATACGATTTACTTTTCCGTTTTAGGCATTTCCTAATAAATAACAGCCGGACTTAAGTACAACTCTTTCCATAGAAAAAAAAAGATTTTTCAACTCGAGTCACAATTGAAAAAAATAAAATGTATGGACTACATTTAAATTTTTTTGCGTGACGTTTTACTGTCTTATCCAGTGAAAACTTTAGTTTAAAAAAAAATCTTTCCTTGATTTTAGTTTAACTGTGGTATTTTTTTTTTTAAATACCGAAGAGAAAAATTTGGTTTACCAAAAAGTCTTTAGTTGGTATTTACAGCAATTTAGGAAATCCACTGGTGAACTTTTTTTTCTTCGTATGTTACTTCCTTGTAATTTAGTAATACGAATCTGTTTGTCGTAATTTAGTAATACGAATCTGTTTGTCGTTTTACAAAAAATTACTTTTACAGTTTGTTATATATTTTTTAAGATGGATTCCACGGGAAACGGCGTAAATCGTCGCTTTTTTTGCCACGTTCGAGTTTGTTTTGTTTTTTGTTTGTTTTTTGAGACTGCAATTTAAGGTTTTGGTTTGTCTCTTTTTTCCGACTAGTATTTTAGTAAATAAAATACTATTAATCAAGGTTACTTTTTTTTAACCTGAATGTAGTTTTTGTTCTTGGAATTTGGGAAACAACCGTTTCTTTCTTTTAGTGTTGTACTCGCGAGGAAAATATTTTACAGTTTTCCAATGTTCGCAGAATTATTCATTTTTTCCGCTTGAGTCGAACTTCTCTTTAGCGTAAAATCAGTTTTACGACTATTTCGTTCGTCAAAACTTGTATTCCTTAGAAAGGTCAACCGTTGCGTTGTATTTTTTTTAGTGAGTTCTTTCCATTTCTTCGTCAATCTGTTATATTTGACGTTCATCCTCGTCATCACTGTTAAGTTTGCAGGTTGAAACAAGTAACGTAGAAAGCAATACAAATGACGACTCAACAATCAAAGGCAGATCAAATAAGAAGTGTATTAGGAAAAGGTATATTTACAGGATATTTACATACTGGTGTCAAATAAGAGAGTATTTGCCGGAGAAACATATCTGCTCTCGGCGGCCTTCGGTGGCTTCTGGTGAACACACCCTCAGACTTACTGAGTCTTCCTATTTATGTGTAATTACTATCCACATATGCAAATGAATGTGTGCCACCACAACATAAATAAATGCTATAAATAATGTTTTCTTTTTCGGGAAAACGTGGGGAAAAAAATGTGTACGGTCAACAAGGAATTGAACACGTTACGAAAAATGAAAAATGACAAACGAACTCTACTGCTTTCTGTAAAAATGAAAACACCGAATTATTTTCTCAGACAAATTGCCACAGGAGGAAATAAATATATGAAAGAAATATTCGTTAAATAACCAGGTCCAAATTTTGTAAAGGTTTTTTTTTCTATAGAGTTGGTACTATAGGAAAAGTAAATCAACGAATTGTGTTGTTTCTGAAAAAAAATAATTTTATCATTAAGTAATTCCACACCGACCAAAAAAAATGGACGATTTTGCAAAACAAATTTTGGAAATGATGAAATTCCAACAAAGTCAAAAATTAGAACTTGATAAAAGGTTCCGAGAAGAGCAGTTGGCAATACAGAAACAAAATGAAGAGAAACAGTTAAAATTAATAAAATATCTTGTGGAAAAACAAGGAAGAAAAAAGAAAAAATGAACGAAAAAATATTGGAAAAGCAGTTAGATTTAATGAAATTCTTCGAGGAAAAACAGGAAATAGAAAGGAAAGAAATGAATGAACAAATATTAGAATTGAAAAAATTATATTTAGAGCAACAAAATCAGTCAGATAAAAAAAATGGATAACACAAGTTTTAGTGAATAAGGACAGCGGAGAAGAAACCGGCACGGCTGTTTTCCTAAAATGCGATCTGATCAGCTATTGATACATTTCACTATGCTCCTGAGGAAGACCTTACGTTTGAGGCATATTTCAGAAGATTTGAAGACTTTTTTAAAATTGATTGCAGTGCATGGACTGATCCATAGAATGTTCGTTTATTGTGCTACGGAAGTTAGGTACATCCGAACATAATGAATTCGTGGACTATATTTTACCAAGAAAAACCAACGAATTGTCGTTTGATGAGGCAGTCAAACTATTAATGGAGTTACACTGTCCAAAAAGAAGCCTTTTTTTATAAATGCATGAATCTTACACGTAAGGCGAGTCAGAACTATACGACTGTTGCGTCTATAGTGACAATTTCAAATTGTCGTCATTAACGGCGGACAATTTCAAGTGCTTAATATTCACACAAGGTTTGATAACCACAAAAGACGCCGATATAAGACGTCGTGCTCTAAATAAATTGGAATTAGAACCTGATTTGACGCTTCAGAATCTGGCTGAAGATTGTCAGCGGTTCATGGCAATGAAACAGAGGAAGCAAATATCGCTCACATTAAAAAAAAATAATAATAAAGGACACCCGCCTGCCAGCAATTACGAACGAAGAGGCAAAAAGAACCCTTCACAAAATTATCAGGATAGAAAAAATCCTAGGACCCCTTGTAGCAAATGTGGAGAACTTCATGGGTACAATGCATGTCAGTACCAAAGGAAAATAATATATGACCTATGCAAGCGAGCAGGGCACAAGGCCTCATATTGCGGAACAAAAATAGCAAAGAAAAGCTACGTAACAACTGCAAAAATGGACCCTGCAAGGAAATATGTTACGGTGAGAATCAGAAATAAAGAAGTGAAACTGCAGCTCGATTCACGGTCGGATTTATCAATGTAAAATTTTCACATTTGGAAGCGAATAGGAAAGCCCACAATAAAAAAAAAACGGATAAAGTCGCAAGATCGGTAACTGGTGAAAAAATAAATTTTGAGGGGGAGCTAGTTATTAATGTGTCACTGAAAGAACAAGAAAAAAGCTAAAAGTGTTCGTTCTAAGGAACGCAACGAACTTATTTGGGACCGATTGGATTCTGGAATTTGAATTATGGGACTCGCCAATAAGTGATTTTTGTTACAAAGTCGAAAACCTAAAGTCCGAAGCCAACAAACTCAAAAAGGATCTCAAAAAATATTTCCCAAGTGTTTTCTCCGAAAAGCTTGGGTGCTGCACAAAAATAAAGGCGAGATTCGAATTGCCGGATGAAGCAAAAACAATATTTAAAAAATCACGGAGCGTACTGTTTGCTTCGAGGGAAAAAATTGAAGAAGAATTGGAAAGACTAGTTAACACTCGGATTTTGACCCCTATTAACTATAGTGAGTGGGCAACTCCCACAGTATACGTGAAAAAAATCTAAAGAGATTAGGGTTTGAGCGGACTTTTCAACCGGATTGAATGCGACGCTCAAGGATCATCACTACCCGCTACCAAACCCAGACGAAATATTCGCTAAGTTAAATGAAACAAAAATGTAGTAGGCAAAAAAAAAAATAAATAAATGTTCTGTCAGCAACAGTACAACTTCAAAATAGTCAATATCGCCCACCTCCAGAAGAGAGGGAATTCCTGTCCGTGATAACCGTGGTAAAAGAAGACACACTCCAATCGCCAGAAACACCCACACACACAGTTTGCAGGACACTGCCGACTCGTCTCTAGCCTCCTGCTTTTATAGTGGCCGGGAATTATCCATTTGCATAATCACATGAGACAGAAACGTGATTTTCCGAGAGTTGCATGGGGTAAATGCTAATAAAACCCCCCGGACGCCATCTTGGAATTCTCTTTTTCCCCCCAACTGGTGACACAACAGACGTACCCGAGGTAAGCTCTTTTTCCCCTCATTTTAGTTATTGCTACTTCTGCTACACTCCCCCCTGATCTCATGATCACAAATGGGGCAGGGGGCAGTCGTCTCTGTCTGGTACTTCTCCGAAGAACCGGAGGCAGCACTTCCTCCCTGCCATCCTCCTCATCGCCATTATTGCCACCAGTCTGCTCCATAGGCGGTGTTTCACAATCAGGGCAGGGGGGCAGTATTCGTTTCTGTCGGGTACTCCTTCGTAGAGGCAAGACGGGTGGTCCTTCCTCCGCTTCTTCAGTATGTACATTATATGGCTCAAAATCCTCTTCGTCGTCCTGCATCATACTCTCTGTCTTTTCAGAAGACATCATACTGTCTGAGTCTCCCTCTTCCTCCGATGTAACAACATAATGGCGAGGGCGCAAATCCTTCACGTGACGAGGCACACCGTCCACCAAAATCGACTGAGGGCTGATCACCTTGGTCACCTCACCCTTGCCGAACCTCGTGGTACATCGATTTTGCGGTCTTCTGACCCATACGCGATCTCCAACCTGGTAAAAGCTGTTCTTGGGACCTGGGTTTATCTATTTGCTTCCCCACTGAGCAAATTAGGCACAAGGCCGTTTTTTTATGTGGAGATGGAGGGAGGGGGGAGGGAAAGGGGGATCCTGCTCCCGAGAGGTGGGAAATGGGAGCTGGATAGTAACTGTGGTCGTAGGGTGATCCCTACCTTGACCAAGTTCAGATATGTGGGGTTACCCCCACATATGGTCTTTGCTAGTCATAGCTCTTATTTATTTGCTCCCCCACTGGGTTTATCTATTTGCTTCCCCACTGAGCAAATTAGGTACAAGGCCGTTTTTTAATGTGGAGATGGAGGGAGGGGGGAGGGAAAGGGGGATCCTGCTCCCGAGAGGTGGGAAATGGGAGCTGGATAGTAACTGTGGTCGTAGGGTGATCCCTACCTTGACCAAGTTCAGATATGTGGGGTTACCCCCACATATGGTCTTTGCTAGTCATAGCTGGTCTTTGCTAGTCTTAGCTTTGCAGTATCTGTCGGAACAGATGGTATTTATTTGCTCCCCCACTGAGCAAATTAGGCACAAGGCCGTTTTTAATGTGAGGTAAAAACCAGCTCCCCTAAAAGTAGGCAAAAAGGGGGCACTCTGGTTACCAAAAATAATAATTGTCCCAGTATAGAGGGTTTCCCCTCCATTGACTGGTACAAATTATCTTAAGTGCGGTATCTGTCGGAACAGATGGTATTTATTTGCTCCCCCACCGAGCAAATTAGGCACAAGGCCGATTTTTAATGTGAGGAGTGAAGGGAGGGGGAAGGGGAAAAGGGGACCAGCTCCCGAGAGGTGGGAAATGGGAGCTGGTTAAAGGTCAGGCATGTGGGGTTGCCCCCACATCTGGTCTTTGCTAGTCATAGCTAGTCATAGCTTGCAGTATCTGCCGGAACAGATGGTATTTATTTGCTCCCCCACCGAGCAAATTAGGCACAAGGCCAATTTTTAATGTGAGGAGTGAAGGGAGGGGGAAGGGAAAAAGGGGACCAGCTCCCGAGAGGTGGGAAATGGGAGCTGGTTAAAGGTCAGGCATGTGGGGTTGCCCCCACATCTGGTCTTTGCTAGTCATAGCTAGTCATAGCTTGCAGTATCTGTCGGAACAGATACTACACTTTGAGATATTAAATCTTTTATTCATGTTAAAAAAAATACAGAAAAAAAAACAACGATGAACAAAAAACTTAGGCACATGGCCAACTCAAAAGGGGGGATTTTGGGGGTCGTTGGTCATCCTTGTCACTCCAGAACTAAACAAAGTCAAAAGTTTCTCCCAGCTAGTATCTTCTTTCACCATAATACCGCATTCACCCTTTCATATTGGGGGACGTCCTAGTAACTCCCAATTTTTAAAACATTTTTTATTGACGTGTAAAAACAAAAAAGATAACAATAAAATGGTAACAATAATTCATTTGTGTCGAGGGCGGGGGAAGAAAAAACAAAAGGTGATTAGTAGGACCCTCCCAACCCCGTCTAATTGATAGACTGCCCGTTCCACTAGGTTTGTAAAAGGAACCTCGCTTCTGCGGGTCAGTCTCTAGGTGGGGATGCCCTCTAGATGGGGGTGAATGGAGAAAAGAAAATGTTTGTGGGTAAGGGATGAGGGTTAGTTTGTATTTCTTTTTCTCCAAGATGGGTAAAATTTAGAGGAAGGGGTGAGAACAAAAATTGCAGGTAAGAGGGGATGGGGATCTTGGAGGCTTCCTAATCGGGGAGGGATGGAACACACACTCAGCTAGCTGAGAGACTACTTGTTTAATTTTACTTTACAGAACTGCGCGTTCCACACCTAGGCGGGGAACACGTATTCAAATTTGGCTCCTCTTCGTACACACAGACTTGCCACATGTATCCATCTTCTGTCAAATGCTGCGCGATGCAGCCTTCTTCTATCACATCTGATCTTCACCCGTAGTTGGTGTTTAAAGAAAGCGATCAGATCTTGATCAGAAAAAGACAACACCCCCCGGCAACCTTGCAGACGCGACGTCCAAATCACCATTCTCGCCACGGCCAGGATCGTAACGTAGACCATTTGTCTTTCCCGGTCCCACGGCGGCCTCACGTTGTCCACAACATTGGATACAGTAATTGGGCGAGGATGCTCAGGATCGATGCGAGCCGTCACCCCACTGACATACGACCAGTACTGGCGGAGTTCGCGGCAATTGAAGAAAGCGTGATCCGTAGTTTCCACTGCCGTTGTCCCACAACGGGGACAATCAGGCGACTCCAAAAACCCAGAACTGCATTGTATGTTGTTGAGTGGAAGTGCATTTCGGGCCAATCGCCAGGTCAGAGAGAACTCCGAATTGTTCAGATGACTCGAACCTGGTGCCCAGCTCCACGCGGAGCGGATCTCACTCCGCTGCCACCCCAAACGCGCGCATAGCGGGTCGTCAGCGGCCCCCTTCACTAGATCCCTGTGGAGTTCCCTACGGGTAGCAGTCACAAGGTCACTGGACCTTGGTAGTCGTTTTAGCGCGGCTCGGCACTCTTTCATGTAGGCAGATTCTCCCCGCGGCCTGTGACGGCTCTCGATGGAAGGGTCGAGAACGAGGTCGGGGAAGGCGGCAGTAACCACGGGGTGCCACGGTTGGTCCTCCTGCATATAGTGGCTCAGGAAGGCCAGCCTCTCAGCATCTCGATGACACTTCAAGTCCGGCATTCCCAAGCCTCCCTCACACGGACGTTGAATACAGACCTGTCTGCTCACCCAGTGTCTTCCTCTGTCCCAAAGGAGCGAGGACAAGAGTTTGACAAGAGCTTTTAGGTGTTGTGCAGGCAGGGGAAGTACGGCCAGTCGGTAAAGGATGAGAGGAAAGACGTAAGTGGCGCACGCCTCAGCTCTACCCTTTAAGGAAAGTTTCCTAGGAAGCCACGAATTGACTGCAGCCTCCACCTTTGACCGTACCTCCAACCAATTCTTGTCAAGCTGGAGACCCGGTTCGAACCACACGCCGAGGATCCGGACCGGGCCATCTGTCCAGCTGAAGGGCGCAGGGAGGTTTGCGTTGCCACTCCATGCGCCCAACCGCAGTCCTACCGACTTGTTGCGGTTTATCTTGGCCCCTGTAATTCTTTCGTACTGTGTGAGTGCCTCCGACACGACCTCAATGTCTCTGAAGCCCGACACGAAGATCGTGACATCATCGGCGAACGCGGATACCTTGGCAGCTGAGCCGCCAGGCAGAGCCATTCCGCGCAGGGCCGAATTTGCCTCCCCATGTCTCAGCTTGCGGAGAAGAGGCTCCAAAGCCAGGACATAAAGCAGGGGCGACAGCGGACAACCCTGACGAACCGACCGAGAGATAACAAAGGGTTTCGAGCGCTTTCCGTTCACTTGCACGACAGCCATGGGCTGTCGATACATTATGGAGATCCACTTGCAAAAGTCCGGTTTAAAACCAGCGGCCTCTAAGACAGATGCCAGGAAACGATGGTCGACCCTATCGAAAGCTTTGGACTGATCTAAGTTTATCAGCGCGGCTTCCGTGTCGTCATCTATTCCCCCCTCCAGGATCATGCGGATCAGGTGCAAGTTGTTCTGAATCGATCTCCTCTTCACAGCGTAGTTCTGTTCCGGTTCAACCAACTCGTCGATAACAACCTGCAGCCGATTCGACAGGACCTTGGCCAAAATCTTCAACTCTGTGTTTAGCAGAGTTATGGGCCTGTAGTCGTCTAACTCTTCCCCTCCATGCCCGTCACCTTTCTTCAGCAATGTGATCACTCCCTTGGTCACCTGCCCTGGGATGGATCCCTGAGCAAACCAATGGTTGAACATATCCGTCAGAAGAGGCAGAAACATGGGCGACAGCCTCAAGTACAGTTCGTATGGCAGACCATCAAGTCCTGGCGATCTGTCACAGCTGACCTGCTTCAGCGCAGTAAAGACCTCCTGCTCCGTCATCCGGCCCTCGCAACTAGCCGCTCTAGCCGCCTCGAGGCGGGGAGAGTCAGCCAAATAGTCGCTAAACTCAAGGACCGGAAGATCGGGCTGCTGCGTAAAACGCTCCTCGAAATGTTCTCGAAACCCCTCGCAGATCTCCCGAGTCGATTCCAGGGTGCGTCCATTCGGATGTTTGATTTTTGCAATGTATTTGTCCGAGCCACGCCTAGAAACCTCACGGCGCACGTCTGCATCAGAATTGACTGCTTCGTTGCCTATCTTTCTAAGCCTAGCTCTAACTACTTGGCCTTCATAACGCTCGCTAGTCTCGCGTAGAAGGTCCTGCTTAGCTAGTTCCTGACTAACCCTATCACCCTCCCCCGTAGCCTGGGCTAGTTTCTGCTCTAGCTTCTTCTTCGTCTTGGCCTTATCTAGTGCGAGGCGCTGGGCATACTTGACGGAGAAGCTTCTGATCTTGGCTTTGAGACCTAACCACCACTTACTCCCGGTAACCGCCCCCACTAGTGCCTTTTTAATCAATTCTCTTAACTGATCTTGGAAGTCTTGTATCTCCAGAAGGGAGGTGTTTAACTTCCAGTACCCCGCTAACTTAGGCCTATTTCCTAGCTTCAGCCGGGCCATAACTAATTTATGGTCCGTCTGGCCTAGCCAAGTGAACGTGGGACAAGATAAGAAGTCTACTTCGCCTCTCCTAACTAACATCCTGTCCAAATAGGTATTTGGATAGGAGGAAACACTATTGGTCCACGTCCACATCTCCCGCCCTGAATGCTCGAACCGAAACCTGTTGACCAGACCGCATCTAGCCATCAGATCAGCCAGGCTGGACTCGCACCTCTCCGATCCTCTAGCTCCGCCTCCTACCTTATCTATGTCGGGGTCTAAGATGGAATTCCAATCCCCCATTAGCACTACCCGCTTCCGACAATCTACAAACGCGTCAAGCTGACTGAAGAATGAGACCCTCTCACGAGCGGTGCTGGGCGCATGAACCGCAATCACCCGAAACACAGAATCTTTTACGGCAACATCGGCCACAACCAGCCTACCCACCTCATCTCTATGGACAACGTCGACCGTCGCCGACAGGGTACGTTTAACCAGCACGGAAACTCCCTTCCCCCGCGGGCTGCCATATGCTGAGAAAACCTCAAAGTCTCGGGCCAGCACCTGACAGTCCACAGAGGAAACGAAATGCGTCTCCTGAATCGCAGCAACATCCACTCCCAGGGACAAGAGGTCGTGCCGGAGGCGAGCCGCCCGGTCCGATGATCTCAAGCCCCTCGCATTCAGACTAGCCAAATTCAAAGCCATGGTACCTACCTTAAGGTGTGTTACACTCAGCTCCGAAGTCAGCCGGGGAAAGGACACCGACGTTGTGTGCAATGCTCAAGGTGGTCAGGTTTTTCATGTCCTGACCTTCTCTCACAATGCCGCCGACATCCAAAGGGTAAGTCAATTTAAGGGCCCTATAGAGTGACGGATGGACCAACACTGGGACCCTTCCCTTGCATTGTTTTGCGAGTTCCTCAAGGGAAGGGTCATTTTTCCTAATCAGTTCAATTCCCGGACCAGCCCCTTCAGCGGCTTCCAGCATTGTCCACACGTTGGTTTTGCAGGCCTCAGGAAGCCTGACGAAAGTTGTTAGCCGTGGGGCGTCCGGGAAATTAGAGGGGACATTAACGTCTTTTCCCCCTATCTGTTGGAAGTCCAGCAGAGGTTTTAAATTTTTTCTCTGCCGGTGTGGTAAGCCCATTGCCACAGACAGGGGGTCTACAAAACAAAGTTCCTCTCTTGTTTCGAGGGCGAGAGTCCCTGTTGGAGTGAGTCCGTAAGTGGGAGAATCTGAAGGGTCTCTCCCTCTCCCGGGTTCATTCTTTTCTTTCTGGGATGGCGGCTCAATTTGCATTGGTGTGGGGACGAGTGTCTGTGTGGTGTCTGGTGTTCGTGTTGGTGCGGTGTCTGGTGTTGGTGTGGTGTCTGGTGTTGGTGCGGTGTCTGGTGTTGGTGCGGTGTCTGGTGTTGGTGTTGGTGCAGTTTCTGGTGTTGGTGCAGTGTCTGGTGTTGGTGCGGTGTCTGATGTTGGTGTTGGTGTTAGTGCGGTGTCTAGTATTGGTGCAGTATGTGGTATGGGGGTGGAAGTGGGTTGTGTTGTTGTTAGAGGTGGTGTATGCTCACAGGGAGTGGGGGCTGCCTTTTCTTCCCCTTTCCTTTTCTTTTTTATTCTTTTGAATGAACCGGGGAGTGGTGAGGTTGAGTTCCTCTCCCTCTCACTAGCAGATTCATCCTCAGAGGAGCAGTGTTTTCTTCGCTTGATCCCCGTCTCAATTGGTGTGGGGACCGTTGGTTGTTGCTGCTCCTCTAATTGTTGTTTCTCCGGTTGGTGCTGTTGCTTTTCTGGTTGCTGCAGCCGTTTTTGTTGCTGCTGCTGCTGTTCTGGCTGTTGCTGCTGCTGCTGTTTTTGTTGTTGCCGCTGTTTTCGTGGCATTGGTTGTGGCATTGGCCGCGGCAGCTGATGTTGTTGCTGCGGCTGGTTCAACGGCTGGTTTGGCTGCTGCTGCTGTGTCTGCTGCCATGGCTGTTGCTGCGGCTGTTGTGGAGGCTGCTGTTGTTGTTGCTGCCTCAGTTGTTGGGTTGGTTGTGGGACGGTGGCAGATGGGATTGTGGGCTTCCGTTTCCGCCTCATTACCGTGGTCCATTCCTCCCCTTTGGCCTCCTGCACAGTTTTGGGTTTCCTCGGTGCTGGGGTTGGTGCTCTGGTTGCAGGAGTTGTGACAGCCTGTTTGGACACTGGTGCTGTCTCAGAGGTTGGGACCGCCTTTAGTGTCACTTGAGTAGGAGTTGACCTTTGAGGGCAGCTCTTGGCCATGTGACCCTGTTTTTGGCAGAACCAGCAGTGCGGACGACGCCCCTCCACTACTACTGTCATAGTTGCCTCCTTAAATGTCAGCTGTGCTGGTATCGCCTGGAAGCCTTCTTTCTTTAGCCTCATGGCCACAGTGTAGCTGCCCAAGTGCATGCCGGTTTTCGACCGCACTGAGGTTATTTTTTCCACCTCGCCGAACTGTGTGAAGAAGGATCCCAGGATTTCTGCTGATATTTGCATAGGTACATTGAATACCTGCACCCGGGTCCTTGTCCTGCCCTGGTATTCGGGCTTTAGTTTTATTCTCCCATACTTAATTTCCTGTAGGGAGAGTCTCTCCGCATCTTCCTTGGTGGGTAGGAGGATGTCCCACATGGCGTAGCTCCTCTGGTACAGGTATAATACCGGGATGTTTAGCTTGTGTAGGAGCCCTGTCATGTCTTCCTTTTTCATCCCTAGGAGGCGGTTTTCCGGCATATCCGAGATGATGAGGGAGAGCACTCTGTCTTCGATTGCCTCCCAAGCACCTGGCACTGGTTTAATTTCTGCCCCCTCTATGTATTGTCTGTACTTGGTCAAGTACCAGTCTCTATACTCTTGAGGGGACAGTTGCTTCTCTACAGTCTTCCCCCATGCCGACCCTCTTGTTGGTGTTGGATCTTTGGTGAGGTTGGACTGGTTTTGCTGTTCCTTGGCGGAAGGGTTGCTATTTTGAGGGGCATTTCCCTTTCCGCTTTCCTTTGGGACCGACTCTCCCTGCTCTATACTTCTTCCAGGAAATACTTCCCTTTTTGGGGAGTCGGCCTCCTGGGGAGCATTGTCCTCTTTATTGTCCTTGGGAGCTTTTGCCCCTTTTGTTTTGGGGAGGTCTAGGCTGTATGCCCCCTCGTTTTCTTGATTTGCTCCCCTTTTGGGGCAGTAGCCCTCCTGGGGAGCACTGTCTCTCTTATCGTCCTTTGGGGCTACTGCCTCTTGATTTTTGTTGTCAGAGCGGGATGCCCTGTCCAACATTGTTTTTTCTCCCCTTTGTGGGGAGTCGCCCTCTTGGGGAGCACTGTCTCCCTTATCGTCCTTTGGGGCTACTGCCTCTTGATTTTTGTTGTCGGAACGGGATGCCCCGTCCAACATTGTTTTTTCTCCCCTTTGTGGGGAGTCGCCCTCTTGGGGAGCTGCTGCTTTGCACCCCCGTGCCGCCGAAGCGGTTGGGGGTTCTCCTTTACTCGAACTTCGTATTGATAAATCCTGTTGGCAGGCGCAGTGGAGGGAGATGTGTCGTCTCTTGGTGTGATGTTATACCAGTAGACAGCCTCCTGTATGGGACAACACATTCTAGCCACTATTCGTTTCACTGTACGATGACATCGCTCCGCTATGCCATTCCCAGCTGGAGCGTATGCACAACGGAATCGCAAGTGAACTCCCCATTTACATGCAAATGCTTGGAAAATATTGCTGCAGAAAGCTGTGTCATTGTCTAAAAGGAGTTCATGCGGCGCGCCACGCTCGAGGAACACTGCCTCCAACTGATGAATCACGCTTGCCGAGTCCTGCCTTGCCAATTTCCTCCAAATGGAGAAACGCGATGGACCACAGTCTGTTAAAGTTAAAAAATGGAAGGTGCCATAATGCGTGATATCCATTCCAATTCTCTGCCAATTCTCGTTAACTTCCAGCTTTCCCTTTTCCCACCTGAGTGGCGCTGGGTCAATGGACTGACATTCCTCGCATTTCTGTATGACCGTTCTGACAGTTGCTTTTGTTGTGGTTGGACATCTTCTCCTGACAAAGTAGGTAGTGCGTCGCACCCCCGGATGTCCACTATCTTTGTGAATAGCCATGATTTGACTCTCATCCAGCTCGTCTGTGTGGACCGCGCCTATCACTGGGTCAAGACCGTTTTTCTTTTTCATTGCCTCAAACCACCGCTGTGGCACTCGTGTCAGTCGGTCAGCAATGTTTCGTGCTGATGGAACCAGCGTCACATCCACTGTCAGTCCGTACTCTTTCGCGAGCTCCTTAAGAGTGCTTAATCGCCTCCTAATAAGCATCTCGCTTGCTGCTTTGGTGCGTACTCGCGCCTTTCCAGTTAGCGTGTCCAAGACCCAATGGTATAACAGAATCTGTTTTTATGTGTAGCACCTTGCTCTGCCACTGGAGAGCCAAATTGATGCCTTTCAATACGGCATCCAGTTCAGCCAAGTTGATATGTTGAGAGTCATCTTCAGGTCGCAGCCAACATGCATCTTCCAGCACAGTTTCACACATCTCCAAGGCTGCCCCAATTGCTAGGGAGCTAGCATCGACCCATACATTCAGCTCTTTGCCGTCCACACACCAATTTCCCTGTGCCGGATCGTTCTGCTGTGCAGATTTTAAGGTTTCGAACATCATACGATGTAGTACGGCGTCCCTTGCTTCATCATCCCAGCCCTTCGTTACCGAACTTACTCTCCTTCTGAGTATTCCGCAAGCCACACGAAGCCAACCGCACACCGGAAAGTGCCCGACAAGTCGACCACACAGGGAAAAGATTGTTCGTCGCGTAACAATACTGGGAGCCTCCGGAATTGCATTTCCTCGCTTCCACCGCAGTTCATTGCGTTCCATCCTGACTGCCAATCGCAGCACCCGTGCACCGTCCTTCAACTGCTCCGGGTTCTTGCACTCCAACCCGAACTGCGCGAGGTGTTCTCTCACACGGGTCGCGGGCACCACGTCTTCATTGACAAAAATGTCATCAATGTAAGCAGATGCTGCGCGGCTTATAACTTCTTCCTGAGATAGTACTTCGCTGACAATTGCTCTCATTATCAAGGGAGCCACATTCAAACCAAACCCCAGACGGGTCAGACAGTATTTTTTCCCATCGATTTCCACAGTCTGGTATGGCCACAGTGTCTCATGGACCCGGACTTGTAGGTATGCTCTTCTGAGGTCCAGTAGAGACACGTTAGCACTTTTTTGTCTCCACTCACGCAGCTTAGCCGCATAAACATCTGCGTTGGCTGTAAATGCGTCTACGTAATGATTTAGCTCCCGGTAGTCCATTACCGGGCGCACTTTGGCTTTGTTCTGCTGTATCACAGCCATCAGGGGAATTAGACCTTTGGGGGGTCCCAATTTATCCTCTGGGTATGGCACGAGCCAACCATTATCTATCCAGGTGTGGAGCTCCTGCGTGTATTCTTCACGAATTTCTGCTGGCACTGGGTACTCTGACACTCGATTATGCAGCCTTTCAGGGGGGTGGTCCACAGACCATTTCCACGATGCGGTCCACGTTCGGTTTTGATGGTCAAAGGTAGCAGTGAAATCTGGTTCATCGATAGAAATGGCTGCGCATTTAATACTTTTCCTGGCGCCCAGCCGCACTGATCCTGTAGGCTTGACAACGACACCTCCTAGAACTTTTATGGCGTCGATCCCTAGAAGCAAGTCAAATCCCAGTGGCTTGCCATGCACCACCAACACATCGACTCTGGCAGACACACCTTCATCAGTGGATACAGAGACCGTTCCAACACCGCAGCACGCATGGGACATTCCACCAATTGTGTTGACATTTACGTTTGTTTTTCTCCAAGACCGGCACCGGTCTGCATGTAAAATTGTCCTGGAGCATCCTGTATCAATAAGCGCCAAACATCGCGTCCCGTCAACATGGATGCTTATCACCGGGAGCGTCGTGTTCACATCTTGGTTGGGAAGGAGACTGGCGCTTATGCGTCCTCCCCTTGCTCGTTTCCCGAGCAGTTCCGAACCCAGTGTCCACTCTCACCGCAACGGTAACACCGTGTTCCACGTTTTCGACAGTCCCTTGCAAGGTGGCCTTTAACATTGCATTTGAAACAGGTCACGTTAACACGATTATTCTGGGCCCTGTTGTTGGGTGAGCGTGTGGCCGCAACCACATCCTGATTTTGTTCGCCAGTCGTCGTCAAAATTCTCGCTCTCGACATTAGCTCCCCCATGGTCAGGGCTTTGATGTTCGGCACCTGTTGAAGAGCAATTGAGATGGTGTCAGGGAATCCAGTGACAAAAATTAATTTTGTGAGTCTCTCTGAGCTTTCTCCTGTGAATCCGGCCAATCCAACCAACTGCCTGATTTTGTTGGCGTACACATCCACACGTTCACCAGCCCATCTAACCATAGTTATTTTTCTATATGCTGCAAACGCGTCATCAGTAAATGCCTCCTTTAATCGAGCCTCAATCTGGTCTATTTTCTTTTGATCGTCCTCCTCCATTTCCATGTAGAGGGCCAACGCATCGCCTTCCAGGTATAAAGGTAGCAGACTCGCTACGTCATCCACCTGCTGAAGTTGTGCGACAAGTCTCACTTTTTTCAGCCACGCTACAACGTCTCCCTCGCCAGAGAACGGCTTGATAATATCACTGCTTATCCGCACCTTCGCCATATTTGGGCCGAAATAGCTTGAAACAAAAATGTAGTAGGCAAAAAAAAAAAATAAATAAATGTTCTGTCAGCAACAGTACAACTTCAAAATAGTCAATATCGCCCACCTCCAGAAGAGAGGGAATTCCTGTCCGTGATAACCGTGGTAAAAGAAGACACACTCCAATCGCCAGAAACACCCACACACACAGTTTGCAGGACACTGCCGACTCGTCTCTAGCCTCCTGCTTTTATAGTGGCCGGGAATTATCCATTTGCATAATCACATGAGACAGAAACGTGATTTTCCGAGAGTTGCATGGGGTAAATGCTAATAAAACCCCCCGGACGCCATCTTGGAATTCTCTTTTTCCCCCCAACTGGTGACACAACAGACGTACCCGAGGTAAGCTCTTTTTCCCCTCATTTTAGTTATTGCTACTTCTGCTACATTAACTATAGTGAGTGGGCAACTCCCACAGTATACGTGAAAAAAATCTAAAGAGATTAGGGTTTGAGCGGACTTTTCGACCGGATTGAATGCGATGCTCAAGGACCATCACTACCCGCTACCAAACCCAGACGAAATATTCGCTAAGTTAAATGGCATAAAATATTTTTCCAAAATAGAATTAAGCGAGGCGTACCTACAAATACCAGTAGAGGAAGATAGCTCGAAACTTTTGTGTATCTCAACGAACAAAGGACTTTATAAATTCAATAGATTAGCATTTGGTATAAAAGTAGCTCCTGCAATTTTCCACCAGGTAATTGATACTTTGCTAAGCGGTTTAGATTTCGCAATAGGCTATCTGCCAACTTACACAGCCAATAGACTGCAAAGCTTGGGGACCATTCTACTGAATTACGATTTCAGTATGGAATTTCTTACATATGCGAAGTTAAGTCACACAGATGGATTGTCGCGATTAATCCCGAAATCAAGGGAACCGCTAGAAGACACAGTAATAGCGTCACTACAAAGTGAAAAGAACTATATACAAATACTATGTAATGCGATCAAGGAACTACAAGTGACTTTGGATGATATAATAAGGGAGGCTGAAGAAGATAGTTTCATCAAAAGAAATAAAACAAAAAATTGAATCGGATGAATCGGCGGCGGAAACTTATTCTATGTGCAATGTGGTACTGTTGTACCGAGAAAGAGTAGTTATCCCAGCTACAAAAGAAAATTCTAAAGGATTTTCATACGGAGCACCCTGGGGCTACGTGAATGAAGAGCCTAATGAGGTCCTACGTTTACTGGAAGAGTATGGACACTGATATAGAAGGCACGGTAAAGTCGTGTAAGGGATGCGCATTGGCTGTAAAAGCGCCCCAATAAAATTTAGCCCGTGTCCTAAAGCGGTCCACCCATGTCAAAGAATACACGTAGATTACGCAGGCCCACTGGATGGAAACTATTATTTAATAGTGATAGACAGTTTTTCAAAATGGCCTGAGGTATTACGATATAAAAGTCCAATGACGGATTTTACAATCAGTGCTCTTTTGGTGTGGTTGATTGTCTAGTGTCAGACAATGGCACACACTTCACTTCAGTAGATTTTAAGAGCTTCTGCGAGGATTTCCAGATTAACCACATAACGACGCCAATCTATCATTCCCGATCGAGCGGTCAGGCAGAGAGGTTTGTAGACACGCTGAAAAGAGCCCTGAAGAAGGCTAAAGGAACGCCCTCAGAAAAGGCGCTACAACAGTTTTTACAAGTTTACCGTATTATGCCAAATGAAAACACTCCATCGAAGATATTACGGGCAGAGTTAATGTTCGTGAGAAAAATTACGCCGGTCTTCGAGAAACTTTTGCCAAAACATGTGAAACTGCCAAATACTATGGTTCCTAAAAAGAGACATTTACCTGGTGAAAGGGTATTTTTCCAGGTACGCAAAAATAATAGTACCATGTGGGAACTAGGAAAGGTTCAGAAAAGGATCGGGCAGATGAGGTACATGATCGAAGGTTCAGGATTTACGCACAAAAAGCATTTAAACCAAATTCGGAAACCTATAACAGATGACGAAAGACAACCTCTTGCTGAACAAGAAGTAATGGACCAGATATATGACACATTCGACTTGGTAACACCACAAGCAGCCGGACAACGCCGGTCCTCCAGAAAAAGGAAAATGACCGACGCAATAGAGATCAACCCCAAGAAAAAGAGCTATACGATCATCCCAGGGGAATGAAAAGCTTGGGATAGGGGGGGGGGCACAAATCACTCCCATTTAAGAACAAATTGGAATCAACCAGTCCTATGAATACCACTGGTTTCAGAGACTAAATGGAGACATTCATACCATGTTTAACCGCATGCTACGAACGCGTTCCTCTCATACCACTTTAGTGGTTCCTGTATTTTTTATGATAAATACATATTATATTTTATACACTTTACACTGCTTGTGGTTTCTTTCATTTGTGTCCCCTAGCAGGGGTCTACAACATCAGTTGCAACCAATTTCAAATTTTAATAAAAAAAATATTTTCTTTTTACATAATAAAGTGCTAGATTTGAATGAATTTTTGGATACTTATTTAATCATTTAAAAAGAAAATATTAATAAAATTAGTTTTGTGTTAAAAAATATTAACGTGAATAGATTTGTCTATAACCTATTGTAAATAATCAATATTTTTCATTCACTGCGATAAGATACATGTTCTACCGGCTTTGTGCGTCGGTTTATCTCATTTAATATTGAAATTTGTTAATAAATATTTCATAGAAAACTAGAAAACATGACTTCATTTTACTGTTGCATATTAGGAATACGCTACGATAGTAGCGACTAAGTTAGCTACTATGGATTTCGACAAGGGTCACATTGAGTGCGAGATAAACCATATCTGTAAAATAGAATCGTTCGCAGGGTTGAATGAAAAATGGATGATGTAAAAGTTTGTCAGGGAGCAGTGATCAAAGGCCGTATACCAAACAAAGAGACAATGACGAATGGTGTCACGTTTCCGAGAAAACAAGTTAAGGTTATTAGATAAATCTCGATGAAAGCCACTCATGAATGTAACGAAAAACACATAAAATACAAGCACGGATACACATCCTCTGCACGTATGCATAAAGACGTGATTTTTATTATTGAAAACGTTACATAGCGATTATATATATAAAAAAAAATTCCCAATCTAATTGCACTACTAGTCAAATTGCATTCTTGCCAAGATTAAGATAGCATGTCAGTCAGTCTGAAATTGGACGCGTGGACGCATATCAAAGTGAATTATCACTTTTAATGCGTCCACGAAGGTTCATGATAAACTCAGTATAATTATCGGTGCTTCAGTCAGTTTATTAGATATGTATATATGTTTACGCTGTGGTCTTGTTAGAGGTTTAAAAAAAAGTCAAGTAGAAAAGAATTGAGTAAACAAAACATCAATACAGAAACAAAATCCATCATTTTCCTTTTCGGAGTTATTTCGGCTCTGCTTGCAGTATTAACATGTCAAAAATATTGTAAATAGCATCCACGACTTCTTCGTCAGAAGAAGCATTTTCTGATTTGATTCAAAACTGCAAAACAACTACAACATTTGAACGAAGAAGAAATGACTTTCCACCAATTAAACATGTTTACTAAGTTTAATCCCTTAATACAAATGAGTTTCTCATGGAGATCACTTTAGACAATATATAAAGCCACTTCATGTAAGGAGTTAACAATGGAAGAAGGATTATTATTGAAAAAACAAATATGGCTGTGGTTTGGGTTTGTAAAAGACTACTGCTATAGTTAGCTACTATAAAGTAGTCAGTAGAAAACGGTTCCACAAGACTACAGCTCTTGTAAAGATACTTGAATAGGAATTAATGAATATTATTGAATAGGAATTATTATTACAATGAGGTATGAAAACAGAGAATTGATGGAAAATACTTGAGCAAAAAGTAATCGATCTTGAACAAAGGAAGCATAGAAAAGATCATCCAAATCTGAAAAGCACATAATTTTATATCAATACAAATATTTCCAGAGATTTTTTTATAACATTCAATTATCAAAAAAAATTTTTATTAACTTTAATCTATCACATAAAACATTTTTGTCACTTTCATCTATCATATAAAATATTTTTGTAACTTACATCTATCATATAAAATATTTTTAGTCACTTACACCCATCATATAAAACATTTTTGTTGTCACTTTCGTTTACCATGTAAAACATTTTTGTCACTTTCTTCTATTATATGAAACATTTTTCTCACTCTCGTTTATCACATAAAGCATTTTTGTTCCTTTCATTTATCATATAAAACATGTTCGTCACTTTCATCTATCATATAAAACATTTTTGTCACTTTCATCTATGATATAATGCATTTTTTGACACTTACATCTATCCTGTAAAACATTTTTTGAGACTTTCATCTATCATATAAAATATTTTTGAGACTTTCATCTATCATCTAAAAAAATTGTTGCCACTTTCAGCTATCATATAAAACATTTTTGTCATTTTCACCTATAAAACATTTTTGTCACTTTCATCTATCATAAAACATTTTTGTCACTTTCATCTATCATATAAGACATTTTTTGTCACTTACATCAATCATATAAAACATCTTTTGTTGTCCTTTCATTTATCATATAAAAAATTTTTGTCACTTTCATCTATTATATAAAAAAATTTTTGTCACTCTCCTTTATCATATGAAACATTTCTGTTCCTTTCATTTATCATATAACACATTTTGGTCACTTTCATCTATCATATAAAAAATTTTTTGCTATTGTCATCTATCATATAAAACATTTTTGTCACTTTCATCTATCATATAAAGTATTTTTGACACTTACATCTATCATGTAAAACATTTTTTGAGACTTTCATCTATTATATAAAACTTTTTTGAGACTTTCATCTATCATCTAAAAAAAATTGTTTTCGCTTTCATTTATCATATGAAACATTTTTGTCACTTTCATCCATCATATAAAACATTTTTGCCACTTTCATCTATTATATAAAACATTTTTGTATTTTCATCTATCATATAAAACATTTTTGTCACTTTAACCTATCATAAAAACATTTTTCCCTTAAAACTATTACATAAACATTTTGTGTCACTTTCATCTATTATAAAACATTTTTGTCACTGTCATCTCTCATATAAAACATTTTTTCACTTTCAGCTATCATATAAAGTATTTGTATTATTTTCACTTATTATATAAAACATTTTTGTCACTTTAATCTATCATAAAACATTTTTGTCACTGTCATCTCTCATATACAACATTTTTGTCATTTTTACCTATAATATAAAACATTTTTGTAGTCACTTTCGTTTATTATATAAAACATTTTCGTCACTTTCATTTATTATATAAAACATATTTTGTTACTTTAGTTTATTACATAAAACATTTTTGTTCTTTTTATTTATCATATAAAACATTTTTGTTATTGTCATCTATCATAGACAAATTTTTTTTTCACATTCATCTATCATATAAAGCATTTTTTGACACATCTATCATATAAAACATATTTGGGACTTTCATCTATCATATAAAAATAATTGTTGTTCCTTTCATTTATCATATAAAATATTTTTGGCATTTTCATCTATCATATAAAACATTTTTGTCACTTTCAGCAATCATATAAAATATTTTTTTCATTTTCACCTATAATATAAAACATTTTTGTCACGTTCATCTATAATAAAACATTTTTGTCACTTTCATCTATAATATAAACCATTTTGGCCATTTTCATCTATCATATAAAACATTTTTGTCACTTTCAGCTATCATATAAAACATTTTTTTTAATTTTCACCTATAATATGAAACATTTTTGTCACTTTAATCTATCATAAAAACATTTTTGTAACTTTCATCTATTATATAAACCATTTTTGCCATTGTCATCTATCATATAAAATATTTTTGTCACTTTCCTCTATCATATAAAACATTTTTGTCATTATCACCTATCATAAAAAATATTTTTTCATTTTCACCTATCATAAAAAACATTTTTGCCACTTTAATCTATCATAAAACATATTTTCAGACTTTCATCTATCATATAAAATTTTTTTGTCACTTTCATCTATCATATAAAATATTTTTGTCACTTTCATCTATGATATAAAATATTTTTGTCACTTTCATCTATCATATAAAACATTTTTTTCACTTTCAGCTATCATATAAAACATTTTTGTCACTTTCATCTATCATATAAAATATTTTTTTCACTTTCATCTATCATATAAAGCATTTTTGTCACTTTCCTCTATCATATAAAACATTTTTGTCACTTTCATCTATCATATAAAATATTTTTGTCACTTTCATCTATCATATAAAACATTTTTATCACTTTCATCTATGATATAAAATATGTTTGTCACTTTTATCTATCATATAAAACATTTTTGTCACTTTAATCTATCATAAAACATATTTTGAGACTTTCATCTATCATATAAAATATTTATGTCACTTTCATTTATTATATAAACCATTTTAGCCATTGTCATCTATCATAAAAAATATTTTTTCATTTTCACCTATCATAAAAAACATTTTTGTCACTTTAATCTATCATAAAACATATTTTGAGACTTTCATCTATCATATAAAAATTTTTTGTCACTTTCATCTATCATATAAAATATTTTTGTCACTTTAATCTATCATATAAAATATTTTTGTCACTTTCCTCTATCATATAAAACATTTTTGTCATTATCACCTATCATAAAAAATATTTTTTCATTTTCACCTATCATAAAAAACATTTTTGCCACTTTAATCTATCATAAAACATATTTTGAGACTTTCATCTATCATATAAAATTTTTTATTCACTTTCATCTATCATATAAAATATTTTTGTCACTTTCATCTATGATATAAAATATTTTTGTCACTTTCATCTATCATATAAAACATTTTTTTCACTTTCAGCTATCATATAAAACATTTTTGTCACTTTCAGCTATCATATAAAATTTTTTGTCACTTTTATCTATCATATAAAACATTTTTGTCACTTTCAGCTATCATATAAAACATTTTTGTCACTTTCATCTATCATATGAAATATTTTTGTCACTTTTATCTATCATATAAAACATTTTTGTCACTTTCAGCTATCATATAAAACATTTTTGTCACTTTCATCTATCATATAAAATATTTTTGTCACTTTCATCTATCATATGAAATATTTTTGTCACTTTCATCTATCATATAAAATATTTTTGTCACTTTCATCTATCATATAAAATATTTTTGTCACTTTCCTCTATCATATAAAACATTTTTGTCACTTTAATCTATCATAAAACATATTTTGAGACTTTCATCTGTCATATAAAATATTTTTGTCACTTTCATTTATTATATAAACCATTTTAGCCATTGTCATCTATCATATAAAATATTTTTGTCACTTTCATCTATTATATAAACCATTTTTGCCATTGTCATCTATCATATAAAATATTTTTGTCACTTTCCTCTATCATCTAAAACATTTTTGTCATTATCACCTATCATAAAAAATAGCTTTTCATTTTCACCTATCATAAAAAAAGTTTTGTCACTTTAATCTATCATAAAAAATATTTTGTAGACTTTAATCTATCATATAAAAATTTTTTGTCACTTTTATGTACAATATAAACATTTTTTCACTTTCATCGATCATATAACATATTTTTAGTTTCATTTATAATTTAAAACATTTTTTATCACTTTCATTTATCATATAAAACATTTTTGTCACTTTCATCCATCATATAAAACATTTTGGTCACTTTCATCTATCATATAAAGAATTACAAATCATAAAAAAATTACAATTGATTGAACATTTTTTGTGAATTCTTTGTTTCAAATTGAATTTTGATATTGTAGAAAAATTTGAAAAACCTTCACTCCAAACGTTAATATTTAAAAATGACTTAATAATCAGTCACATTATAATCCTAAATAAATCTCATATGTTCTTAAAGTATTTCAGTAATTACAAATTCACGTCTCTATATTCCTTATTTATAAGTATCAACTTTTTTACTCTTTTTACATAAAACTAAATTTTAAAAAATATATTGCGTCTCTCTTCCGAAATTTCTAATGTTCAGTTAATTATTTGAAAATTATGAAAAAATATAAAAATAATGAACAGATAAAATTCATTCCCGTTACAGAACAGTTTTACACCAATTTTGTCTTCTTGCGAAGATTAAAATCGAGATATAAAACTACTAAACCTCATGTCTAGTATCCTTACTCTAATTATTATCAAATCTGATTACATGATTTTGAATTATAAAATATCTAAATTTAAGGCGTATGGAGTTTGAAGAAGATATTGAAATTCAAGAAAATTTTGTTTAATTAATGGTTGAAGTGGATCAAATTCGACGCAAATCTGAAATATTGAAATTTTCAAATGAAAATTTGTGTTGATATTGTGAAACTAAAAATTTTCAAAATAGGAACGAAAATAAAATATGTGGTGTCTAACACATATTGTAAAAATTTGACAAAAGTCGAAATAAGCCGATGTTCAAAAATGACATTTGCATAAACAATTATTAATCCTTATGCTTTTCATAATGATTAGCTAGTTGAAGAGTGACTATTATGCATATAAATATATACACATGTTTAACATAAAAAGACATATATATATATATATATATACACTCCTATAAATTCGTTTTTCTTTTATGTGCATTGATATTCATATTAAAAACACTCTTTTCTATTTATTTAAAAAGAAAATATAATTTTCTTATATATGGCTTGTGGAATTGCATTCACTAGCAAAAGATCTAGCTAATTTGCATATTCTTTTAAACATTCATTTTAATTAATTCCCTATTAGCTTTTTCGGTTTTTTTATGGGATGATCATCCCTTGCATAATATTTGCGTAAAATGTTTACAAGAAACACAAAATTGTTTCCATATACAGTTATGTATGCGTATATATTTTTGTTTAATTTATCTATCTATCTATTATATCTATTATATCTATAAAAATGACCGTGTCTGTGTATCTGTGTGTCTGTGTGTGTCTGTGTGTGTGTGTACATTTCCCTACGCAATAACTCTCTCAATTTTAAGTCCACAGCCCTATTTCAAATATTTAGATCAGAAATTGTTTGAGTAATTTGGAAGAGACCGCAGTTTTTTTTTTAATTTGACCCCTATTATAACCCCTTAAAATTTACTGTTTTTAGATCAAATCACGTTATTCAGTTAGATCCATGTCCAAGGAACCTATATCTAAAATTTCAAGTGCGTAGACCCAAAATTGTCGGAGGAGTTTGGTAGAGTTCTCAAAGGTCAAATCGTTGAACTTTGACCCCTTAATCGCCAAATTTCTGGCCAAAAACCGATCACATCGATTTTTCCAAATCTCAGTAGCCTGTATATCAAATTTCGAGTCTGTAGACTAAAAATTGACAGAGTTATTACGTAGGGAAATGGACACACACAGACACACACAGACACGGTCACTATATATATATATATATATATATAAGAGAGAGAGAGAGAGAGAGAGAGAGAGAGAGATAGATAGATAGATAGATATAAATGGATAGATAGATAGATAAATAGATAGATAGATAGATAGATAGATAGACAGATAGATAAAAAAAAACGTCGCCTACCTTTCTACGAATTTTTATGATTTTGAACATCAGTAAATTCATCATATCTTTTGTTTTACTGAACGAAAATAGATTTTTTTACAATATAGCTAAGAAAGTGATCTATAAACTGTAATAATTGTTTGAAATTTGGTCGAAAAATGATTGAAATGATGAAGCTTTAAAGCAGTTCTAAATGACTAAAATTATCACTTTACCATATATTCAAACACTACCGCGTTTGAATATATACATATATATATATATATATATATATATATATATATATATATATATATATATATATATATATATTAGTAAAATATATGACATGATTTATTTATATAGATATATTTCCCATGTGATAAAAAACTGAAATTATGCATTTATTCAAGGAAAGATATAATAAAAAAAATGTTCTTGTTTGTTTATTGTTTTTCAATGTTGAACGTTAGAAATAAATTCTCTTATCTTTCATGTTTTATGAGATTTATTCTTGTTGTTGCATTAAAACATCGACAATGTACAGGTTTATTTATAATAAATTGAATACGTTTTGGAGAGGAAAGAAAAAACGTCATATTGTAACATAGTACACGTTTACACACGCGTTAACATGTTGACCCAACACGTTGTATTCTCGTAAAAGCGACCGAGACAAAGAATAACTCGACTTCTTTTTTTGCTAACAGCGACATTTATTTCCTCTTTCTCTTCCGCAAAGCGTAACTTACGGCTATGACGTCTCTAACGTGTTCCTGTTCTCTAACATGTTCTCTCTCTCTCTCTCCTTTTCATAGTCTTTTTATGACATCATTTCGCACACGGCTCGATATCCGCGCTCTGTTACAATATCTCTGCTAATAATTTTTATCTTCTCTAAATTCAAAATTAATCTCTGTTGCGATGTTGAAGGGTCAATAATAATTAATTCAACACTGTGATATATTTATAAGAGTTTTACAGGAGTACAAAAGGAGAAACTTGGGAGACTATCAAAGAGCACATCAGAGATGCTTCATGGGCAAATTTATTTTTTCTCTTCCTGCTGAGCAGTTTGCCAATGATGCAAAGCAGTCGTTGAAGCATATGTTCTCACATGGAAGTATTATAGAAAGGTCCACTCTTCCCAATGGTTCACTTCAAATTGTGCAACTGCCGTTGCATGCATTCCGCCGGTTCGTATGCCATAAGTTAAGTACAGATAGGCAAAAAAATACTATAAATCGATGTAAGAATGAAATAGCCGCAGCTAAAAGAAAGGCATGTCAGAATAAAATGTATAGAGTCGCAGAAGATTGGAACTCGTAAGTTTTGTAAAAGTTACAATAGTGTAGTAAATAAAAGACAATCAGTAATTCGAACAACCAGGAGGTCGCTTGCACGGCAACCGAGAAGGTTGGACTGCTTGCCCGGCGATTTGCCTCCAACTCCAACTTAGACTCAATAAACTACCCCCTCTCCCAAATTTCCCTATACGGAGAGAAACAACACTTGATGATTTGAAAATCACCCTTCTCATGTCCACAATGTTATAAAAAAATGTACATACCTGTCTTCATTCCTTCAAAACTAATTAAGAAATGCTCAGCTGAGCTAGCTCATGTTATTTCCAAATTCTACAACAAATGCTTTTTTTGAATCCTGTTCAACCCCGAAAATTACCTTTGTGTACCAGTGTACGAGAATTCTGGTGAAAGAACCCCTCAATTATCATCCTATCAATCTCCTAGCTTTATTCATTAAAATATTTGAGTCATTAATCACACACCCACCACCTCACAAAAGCTAATATGTTTTCTGATCGAGAGTATGGATTGAGGCAACTCGGTTTTACTGAAGATATTTTAACAGTCACCTCTGGATTAGGCGAGGGAAGCTGGAACTGTAGCTTTTGATATTCCCAAAGCTTTTGGTAGTCTGGCATGAAAATACAAATTAAAACAAAAGTTTTTTATTGGGAGAATATTTAAATCATTTTAAAAACAATATTAAAATCCCGGTTGTTCTTGATAACCGTGCATTCAAACAGCATAAAAGTAATGTGCTAGTGCACTGGAAGTTGATCCTTGGAACCTTATTATTCCTAATATTCATAAACGATCTTTTTGATAAAATTGTGTCTGCAATGGGTTTATGATACAACGCCCTATAATAATGAGAGAAAAACGAATGTAACCATATCTATATATGGATAAAAACAAATGTAACCATATCTATATATGGATAAAAACAAATGTAAGCATATCTATATATGGATGGTAACATTTAATGCTACTAAACTTTTAACAATTACAAGAAACTTTCTCAACTACCGATAAATATGATTAATAACACTACCTTTTTAAACTACTTCACATTGACCAATAAACTATGTTATAGTATACCTTTCTCACGGAAAGCAAATATATTTTGGGGACCTTGAAGAAATTTATACTAGGCACGGCCAAAATGGAAGGAGGGAGTAAGATTTTTTTTACGGAGTCTCTCTTTAAAAATTTACCAAAAATCAAGTAATTATCCAATCAATAGAAAATTCTCACAGATTATTACGTGAAAAATTAACTTTATAAAGGTATACTTTTTTCATAATCGATATTTATATAATTTTTTTGTTTAAAAAACTCCCGCTTCTTTATTTTAAGTACAAATATGCTTAAAATAATCAGCCGAAACTGAGCAAAATATGTTGTATTGCGGGGAGGGTGAGGATTGTAGATAAACAAAAAAAAACAACTGCACACGTATTAAATTTAAGGTTGAAAATTTGAATTTCGAATCTGTTGTATTTTTCATCTTTTGTGTTTTAAAGTTTGAAATTCACTGAATATGTTATTAATAATTATTATCGTTCAGATTACAAAAAAATTTATATATTTTAATTATTTTTACGAAGAACACTACTTTTAAATCTTTAAAAAATAAATTATTTTCTTTTAGTTAGATCAATATTGCTAAATTATTAAACAGAATATTGCAATATTGCTATATTATTAAACAGAAAATGATTTTAAGAATCGATACCAAAAAGAAAAAATCGATAAATAATTGCGCATTTTTCTAAAAATACGATAATTTCTTTCGGCAATTTCTTGTTATTTTACTTGCGGTGGACCAAGCATGATACAAGATGCAGAAGCTGCATTCGACGCCTAGCATTAGGAGTATCAGAAGCCGCCATTAAAAACTTGAATAAACATATTATTATATTAAAATGTCTCTGTTTCGAAGCTTATAATCAATACGAAAATATAATTTCAAACCGTATTTTTTCAATAAAATGGGGAAAAACCAAATTTTAAAATAATGAAAGGTTTGATCGAAAAAATACAATTTTTTTTTCATCGGTTTTCTTAAAAAAAGATTTTACGAAATTCAACAAATTTTAAATGGTACCAAAATCTATTAAGTATATATAAATGCCAAAAAATCACTTACCTGTAAAAAAAAACTAAGCAATGGTTCAATTCTTCATTTATAAGAATTGTCCATATTTATATTTTATATTCCATGTATTTTTTAAATTAAAGGTTTTTTTAAAGCGAGGGTCGTAGAAAATCGCATTTTCGTAACGCGTTTCGCGCCATAAGCTTAAAGCGCTGCTGCTGCTGCTAATTTGCAATTTATTAAATACGGATTCGTCAAAGGGACATAATTAATGTCTTTTTTTTATTGCGTGCTGTTAACCAAAATTAGTATTTTTGGTCCTCCGTAGATAAAAAAGCACACATTCACTTTGACCGATTTTTTAAAATTCTCTTAATGAAATACACGAGTTTTTGATTATTATATCTTATTTCTACTTTATCGACTGGATTTTTTTTTAATATCTAAAAAAAAGAAAACATTGAATGAAATAGAAAAAATTGCCGTCAGCGTCCTGTATTTACTTGACGATATAAGCATAACATGAGCTTTCATTTTTAAAAAAATATATATATCAACGTGGTTTAAAAAAAAGAAAGGTTTTACACTTTGGACTTTACAGGTAAATTTCCAAAAACCATCCCTTTTTTGTTTTAAATTAAAATATTTTATTTATTGACCTTTTATCTTCAATTTGTGATATATAAAACTTTGGTACATAAATTAATTATTCAAATTTTAATAGACATTTCAAAATGGGAGGTGAATTTAAACAAAAAACGTTTGTCTAAAATATTATATTCGGTTTATTAGAAAGAGTATAAAATTTCACATTGACCCTGAAAATATCGTAAAAATTGATCAAATAGAAAAATTTCGATGGATTTTTAAAGTTTAAAAATTAAAAAATATTTAACTCGTAAAATTCAATGGCTGCTTGAAGGCGCACCGACACTTTGTAAACACTGTTTTTTTTTAATAAAAAATAATATTTCTATTATTTTTTAAACAACTTTAATAGTTTATTTTGGAAGTATATTCCATACAGAAAACAAACAACCCACTTTAAAAAGAGAAATTACGAGTTTTTTATATTTTATTTGCAGTTTTCTGTTAGGGATGTCAAAAATTCCCCCCCAAATTCTGATACACCTAGCTCCAGCATACCTAAAATAATCACCCATCTGGTACTAGCCAGCCTCATTGTTGCTTAATTTCGGGGATTTTGTAAGCAACAAATATATATATGTATATATAAAAATATATCGTTTATGAAAAAAGAATTAAACCCGTCACTTAATTGTCAAATCAAACGGTAAAAATATATGGCTAAGTGAAGTTTTAGTCCTATCCAAACCTCCGTAATTTATTTTTACCTATCATTAAATTTTGTTTGATTTTTAATTTCGCCACGCAAATCTAAAAGGTGATATAAAAAGTTTGCATTATTTGAAATTCAGGTACTTTTATTATAATATTTCTGCACATTCTCATAGCAAATTGTCCTAAATGTTATTTAGGCAAAAAAATTAATTGGTTCAAAAACCTTTTTAAAAAAATATTTAAATGTTTTATCGATTGAGAAAAAATGGTGGTGAATAGTGTTGTTTTTGAAATTTGAAATTCTATTCAAAATAGTAGAAAAACTTTCATATTATTCTGCTTTTTCTGGAAAAATAAAGGTGCTAAAGAATAATGGATTTTAATTCGTTTTTAAAAATAACTATTTGTTTATTTTAACATTTTTTGTCCGTGCCTAATAAATACACACACATATACACATTATATATATATACTAGCGGAGGTACCCGGCCTTGCCCGAGTGTTTGTTTCCGGGACGGGGGGGGGTTAAAAAATGTTATGGTAGGTAAGTAGGAAGGATCAAACCCGGAGTCATGAGTAAAAGTAGGAAAATAAAGTGTGAAAAAAAAAAACATCTGCAACGTTAACAGTTCGGCCACCCAAAAAAGTCCATTCCAGTTGTTTAGAAAAAAAAAAAAAAAAGAAAAGCGACTACGGTAGGTCGGCGCGAACGTGAAAATATAATGTGAATTGTCCAGCACGCTAACCACTACGCCACAGAGCACTGCAGCTTAGTTTAGTGATTTTAAATAACTTCACATGAAAGAACTACGAAGCCAAACCGGTGTTCTCTTCTCAACTGTTCCTTGTGAACGATCCCCAAACGGTGTTAAGTGGTGGCAGGGGGGGGAGGAATTTATTAGAGAGAAAATATTTTACCACTTCCATTGATCTTAACCGATTTTGGCCGCGACTTCTCAGCAGAAAAAGTATAGAAATCTAAGATTATCGAGGAACTTGAGAAATAATAAGCCTATAACACACCTCAGATATTGTTCTGACGTTTGTGCATATTATATTTGCATGAAATATCTTGATTTTTAATCCTATTAATGTCAAAATCAGACGGGAAAAAATGAGTTCATTTTATTTATATAGAGAAGAAGATATATATATATATAAATATATAAGTGAATTTAGTTTACAAACAAATGGCTACACATAAGCATACATGTTTCAGCGAAAACCCAGTACGGGAATCGCTTCGTCAGGCCAAGGACATCTCTCTGAGATGTCCTTGGCCTGACGAAGCGATTCCCGTGTTATGGCGAAGAGACGAGAATTTACGTGTTAGTCCGGTGGTTTCAAGTGTGTAGTGCTCCAGAAATTTTTGAAAACTTTCAAGTGTCGAACACAATGATAAAATCATTGTTTATTGCTTTTTTTTTTTTTTTTTTGTAAGTCCTATATTTCGCTAATACATAACCTCATCAGACTAACACGTAAATTCTCGTCTCTTCGCCATAACACCAAAATGAAGAAAAAGAAAAAGTAATTCACGAACCGGACTTTCGACCCTGATGAGGCTATGTATTAGCGAAGTATAGGATTTACAAAAAAAAAAGCAATAAACGATGATTTTATCATCGTGTTCGACACTTCAAAGTTTTCAAAAATTTCTCAATTAAATTTTACTTTTAAAAAGTGTCTTCAAAAAGTGTGACCATCTTTTACTATATATATATATATATATATATATATATATATATATATATATATATATATATATATATATATATATATATATATATACTAATAAGATCGAAGTCGTACACACCAACAGTACATTATTGTCTCTTTCTTTTGTCTTTTTCGGAATGCCCGGATGCTAACGATCGTTATTCATAGCAGCAGTCGTCTTCGCTATCAAGTAGGATAAGGGGAGGAAAACGATAAAGTAAGGCATGCAGTAATGTTCGCGCCCTCGCATCTAAGTTGTGAGTTGGGCTGTCGGCTTCACTCTGGTAAGCTCTTTTCTTTTAAAGCAAAAATATCTTAGCAAGAGTAAACGTTCTTTATGGCATACAATCGCGATTTGATTTCAACGGGGGTTAATTATTCGACCGAAATATTCTAACGTGTTAAGTATCTCTCAGAGAGGTTAGGGTTAGGGTTATGGTTAGGGTTAGGGTCCCAAATAGACGTCTCGATCCTCTCGTTCGTTCTTTTGTCAGCGTCTTCTTATTCTCAACCTGTTCTAATCTATTCTCATCTCTGCTCTCGTCTCCTGATTTTTTGCGGCGTCGCGTCCTTTATACCCAGGTGAGTGGAGTGGTTTAGCGAAATCCCCCTTATCAGAACAAATCAAAGAAATCAACCTCATCCCCGGTTCTAAAACATTGGTCAATCCCAATCGAACTGGTTCATTTACGTTCTCTATGAGATTCCTCAATTCTCATGGAAACAGAACATGGTTCAACTTGGGAGGTAAACCTTTGACACAACCCCTTGACATCAACATGTCAGTACATTAAGTGGTTTTAACAATAATAATTTATCTGCACATGGATTTAGGATTTGGCTAAGCCAAAAAGAACTATAGGTTCTCACTCATGGTACGTGGGAACTTCAACCGACCGACAATGTATATAAAAAGTAAAATTTTAAAAATGGTCGTAAGTTATACCTTGCTGGATTGAAAAATAGTTCCCTAGATTCAATCTCCGACCAAATCGGCTTGATTTTCCACCCCATGAATTCTTGGTCTATTTTGTATATGGTTAGGCACAATCTGTCACGCTTTAATTTAACATTTTTATTACGAGCCATACGTATCTTATTTCAGATGCGTCCAAGAATATGGTCGATTTGTCACATTTTAATTTAATATTTAATTAAAACAAATTTATATTTTAGGAAACAGAAAACTGAAAAACGGAAAATCATTTTCTTTATTACTCATTACTTTTCCTCACTATAAAGTGAGGAGCGTAGATCAGTGTAATCCTAATATTTCGAATCCTCACTTCCTCATCAAAAGTGTGAGATGTGTACCCAGTTGTATGCTGGAATTGTAAGAAACACATACAGCGTTTGTTTTTGGTCACGTTTAAGTTTAATATAGAATTTTCATCGCTAACCTTTCAAAGATTGCAATAAAAAATGAAGAATGTTGATCCTCATTGAAAAGGGGAAACATGTTTTATGTACGAGAATAAGCAAAACTAAAAGAATGCAAGCCGTTATGGCAGTAAAGAGCCGACAAGCAATAACACGAAGAGAAGGTAATTAACAAGAAATTGTATCGACACAAAGTACAGAAATTAAGAGAGGCTGCTTCCTCATCTATTGATTGGCCATTCTATTCATAGTTACAGTGATGGTAGACGGTAGATGATCATAACAAGGTAAGAAAAAGAAGAAATCCATTATTGTTGGCTTCTATTTCGATAACGTGTCTTTATTAGTGGCATGAAAAGAGTGGTCTCATCCTTAAACAACGTTTTATATTGTGTTAACATTCATTGATTCTTGTTGGTTTCAAAATAATTTGATAAAAAAACTTAGACGGTGCATTTTGATCCAAACTCGCATCAAAATTCTAGACATAAAGTTTAGGAGCATTATATTTTGTTTGTAATGTTTGTAAGATGAAATACATCTGTTCTGTTAAGGAAATTCGTTTTACCTGTCATGGGGCGGGTATTTATCTAATATGTGAAACAAAATGAGTCATGCTTTACTGTGAATTAATGGAACTCTTCACTGAACTGAAGCCAATAAAGATCGGGATTTTAAATAATAATAATAATAATAATAATAATGAATAAATAAATTGCAACAAAGATTGTTGGGCGTTAAGTACTGAATCTTGGTGAATAAGTCACTCATGAATTGGTTTAATTAGGGTAACAACTGTGAATTTTGTGTAAAGAAAAAGTGTAAGGAAAAATTCAAGATGGCGCCCGACTCTCTCTTTAACACGGTAAGATATCCTCAACACGACACAAGAAGCAACAGCCACACGATTCCCCAGCCAACTCAATCGTCACTCCCCACGTCTTTCCCCTCACCCGCTTTTATCGTCGTTCTAGGCCGGCTAAATTTGCATATTCCGAGAATTCGTGTGACTTTGCGAGACATCATACTTTACAAAAGACGGCAGTCGCCATCTTGGTCTTTCTTTTCTATTTTTGGTCGGTAACGCTGAGCTGGTCTCGAGGTAAGTCTTTTTCCCCTCATCCGTCTCTCCCACGTACCCACACAACACGCAAACACGCGGGCGCTTATCTCCTGGATGCACGTTACACTCCACCCTGATCTGATGATCACATAGAGAGCACTGGGGGGGTGGCCTTTTAGTGCGTGTGCTTCTGCGAAGAGGTACATTCACTGTTTCAGATTCGGGCTCTGGATCTGGTTCCGCCTCATCAGATGAAGTATCGCTATCAGTCTCTGGAAGGGGCTCACTGAATCCGTGCATCGGCAGCTCATCGCTAGACGCTTCACTGCTTTCTTCTGTAGTTGTATGACGCACCTCGGTAGCTGGGCGAAGATCTCGCACATGTCGTGGGGTTCCATCGACCAAAACAGACTGCTGGCTAATCACTCCAGATATGTGTCCTCGCTTAAACTTGTCGGTGCACCGATTTCCTGGAAGCCGCACCCACACTGGATCTCCCACTTCATATCTGTTATATGTTCCCTTGTCGGTTGGCTGCGTAGTGTTGATTCCCTTCACTCCGACTCGGTACGTGTAAATAGCATTCGCAGGTGCGGTTGAAGGGGACGTCCCGTCCTTTGGCGTAATGTTGTACCAATATGTTGCTTCCGCAATAGTACATCGCTTCCTGGCAGCAATTCTCTTGATGCTGCGATGGCTTCTTTCAGCAATGCCATTTCCTGACGGCACATGCGCACATCGCAACCGTAGTCGGACGCCCCACTCATCTAACAACTGCCAGACTTGCTGGCTACAAAACGCTGCATCATTGTCAGTCAGGAGCTCTTCCGGCGCACCTCGCTCAAAAAAAATGGATGATAGGTGGCGAACAACATTTGCTGAATCCTGTCTGGTCATCTGCCGCCACACCGCAAATCTCGTAGGCCCGCAATCAATGAGAGTTAGAAAGGGCTTGCCACTGTAATGGGTAATATCCATGGCCAGCCGCTGCCACACACTCTCAACTTCCAAGCGACCCTTCTGCCATCGCTCTGGTGCAGGATCAATAGACTGGCAAGCCTCACAATTTCTGACGTTCTGTCTGACATCCATCTTGGTCACTGCTGGGTATGCACGCCTCACAAAATAAAGGGTCCTCTTGATACCCGGATGTCCGCTCTGTGCATGAATTTTTTGTATTTGACATGGGTCGATTGCAACTGCACAAGATCGAGCAGTAATCTCCATTCCCATCTTCGCAGCTTCATACCATTTGTGAGGTACACGGGTCAGTTGGTCAGCACGATTACAATGTGATGGCACCATAGTGACGCTCAGTGATAGCCCATACTCAGATACCAGGTTTTTTAGCGTGTCTAGCCTTCTCCGTATCAACATTTCGCTTGCTGCCTTGGTACGGATTCGTGTCCGTCCTGAAAGTGTGTCAGACACCCAGTGGTAGACACAGAGAGAATCTGTGTACAAGGTCAACTTCTTAGACTGCCACTGCAGGGCCAGATTTACCCCCTTTACAACAGCGTCCAGCTCTGCCAGGTTGATATGCTGAGAATCTGTTACGGGCCGCAGCCAACACGCATCCTCGAACACGTTTCCTCCTTGCTCCAACGATACTCCCAACGCCAAAGAACTGGCATCAACCCACACACCTACGTTGTCTCCGTTAACACACCACCGCCCACAGGCAGGGTCCTTCTTGTTCACTCTCTCCAGTGTCTCTTTAATCATCAGAGTTAGTAGGACATCATCGGATATGTCATCCCAACCCGTGGTTGTTAAATTTGCTCTGCGTTTAATCACACCAACAGCTGCGCGGAGCCAGCCACAGACCGGTAAGTGACCAACAAGTTTTCCACACCAAGAAAAAACGGTCCGCCTTGTAACGAGGTTGGGGATGCTTGGAATTTCACTGCCACGCCTCCATTGTAGGGTGCCATCTTCTTCATAAACATCCAATCCCAATACACGTGCTCCTTCCCTTAAACGTTCGGGATTCTTGCATTCCAGACCAAACTGAGCCAACTTTTCTTTTACACACGACGCAGACTGTACATCTTCATTGACGTATACGTCATCAATGTAAGCTGACGTTGAGTCCCTCATGGGCTTTTCTTGGGACAATACTGTGTTGACAATAGTCTTCATGATCTGTGGTGCCACATTTAGGCCAAAGCCAAGGCGTGTAAGGCAGTACCTCTGCCCCTGGAACCAAACTGTCTGGAACGGCCACAACGTCTCATCAACTCGCACCTGTAAATAGGCTTTTCGCAAATCCAATATTGAGACATTAGTGCCTTTCTGACGCCATTCCCTCAACTTACTGGCGCATATGTCAGCATCGGCAGTGTAGGCTTCAATATGCTTGTTAAGCTCCCTATAGTCCAGCACAGGCCGTACTTTCGACTTGTTATGCTGGACTACTGCCATCAAGGGTATTAGACCCTTCGGAGGCCCAAGCTTGTCCTCAGGGTAGGGGATTAACCAGCCATCTTGGATCCACGCCTTTAGTTCCCTTTCGTATTCTGCTCGGGCCTCACTGGGTATAGGGTACTCTGCAACCCCATTCTTGAGTTTAGTCGGTGCCATTCCCTCGGTCCACTTCCAAGATGCAATCCAGGCCCTCTTGCGCGAGTCGTAGTTCACTGTAAAATCCGGCCGATCGATATGGAGCGCTGCACACACTGAGGCCTCTAAGAATCGCACCTTTCCATCCCGATGAATTGCGACTCCCCCCCAGCGCCTTGATGGCATCGTATCCGAGCAACAGGTCAAACCCCAGGAGATTTCCTTGGGTCACGAGCACATTGATCTTAGTGGCTGCACCGGTGTCCGTGTAGATCTTGACAGTTCCAGCTCCACAGCATGTCTGGGTCTCGCCTCCTATCGTGGTGACTTTGATCTTCCTCTTAGTCCAACTTGGACACAGCCTGGTGCTCACTATAGTATGCGAACAGCCTGAGTCGAGAAGTGCTGAGCAGGGTATCCTGTTTACGTAGACGGTCATTACTGGTTGCGCCTTGTTCAAATTTTGCTCGGGGAGCAGGGCGGCGCTGACGTCCTCTCCCCTGATACGTTTCCCGCACAGTTTTGGGCTAGATGCCCCAAACCGCCACACTTAAAACAGCGCACACGCCCCCTGTTGGTGCAATTCCTTGCAAAATGTCTGCGTCGGCCGCAGCAAAAACATTTCCCATTGCTTGCAGGGTTCTGATTCGGAATCTCCCGAGCGCCAATCTGGCCTGTCTGTGTCGCCATCACAACTGGTTCCCCCAGGTCCTCCTCATCTTTGATGATGGCTCGAGCACGTTCCATCAAGTGTTCCATGGTCGTTGTTGAAACGCTGGTTGAGGCTCTCAGTAGCTGCTTCACCCGAGTGGGAAGGCCCGCCACAAACGCGTACGCGAGCGTCCACTCCGACACCCCTCCACCGAACAGAACTGCGAGTTTCTTTAACTCAGCGAAGAAAACGTCCACGCTTTCTTCCGGTAGAAGTTTTCGGGAAGCAAATTTTAAATAGGCCGTACAAGGATCCATGGCAAATGCCTTGTACAGCGCAGCTTTAATTGCGGTGACATCTCCCTTTTCGGCAGCACTGAGTTGCTGATATACACTCAAGGCACCCCCAGCCAATCTCAGGGGAATTACAGTGTGTACCCTTTTCACCTCACAAAGGTCGCATGTCAGCTCGACCCTTTCAACCCAGTCGACGATGGACGTGGACCCGTCAAACTCGGGTATGAGCTTTAAGTCAAATTTCGACTCGGTCATAGTCCTAGAGGCCAAATGGCCGGAATAGCTTGTAAAGAAAAAGTGTAAGGAAAAATTCAAGATGGCGCCCGACTCTCTCTTTAACACGGTAAGATATCCTCAACACGACACAAGAAGCAACAGTCACACGATTCCCCAGCCAACTCAATCGTCACTCCCCACGTCTTTCCCCTCACCCGCTTTTATCGTCATTCTAGGCCGGCTAAATTTGCATATTCCGAGAATTCGTGTGACTTTGCGAGACATCATACTTTACAAAAGACGGCGGTCGCCATCTTGGTCTTTCTTTTCTATTTTTGGTCGGTAACGCTGAGCTGGTCTCGAGGTAAGTCTTTTTCCCCTCATCCGTCTCTCCCACGTACCCACACAACACGCAAACACGCGGGCGCTTATCTCCTGGATGCACGTTACATTTTGTTCACAATTCTTTAGGTAGACATTTTTAGGGTGTCGCTCAGTACTAAATTATTTGTCCATCAAGTTTCTGTTATGAATACTTCACATTCTTTGGTTTAATGCCGTTCAATGTTTTCGGCCCCGATATCCCTCTTCATTTCGAGAATGCGTATTGTTTTGATACACACTATCTTTTCGATAATCTCACAGATAAAAATCGAAGGAGTTAAGATCCGCTGAATGTAAAGCTCATTCATGATCGCATCTTCTGGTGATGAGATGATTACGAAAATAATCCCGAATCATCGAATGACGATTAAACAGTGATTTTTGGACATTTATGATAAAGATGAAGTACAGCATCATAACATATACTACACTTTGCGCATAGCGACAAAGCCAAATGCTTGCGTATCATTTGTTAGACGATAAAACAAAGTATTTTGGACATTTATGGCTGAAACTTGGCGGACAAGTCAGACAAGTCAGATAAGTCAGACATAGATTAAAGTCTGCATCCAATCCGGTTGGATTTCACGTGTGTTATCGTTTGTGAGAGGATTGGTGGTGTATATCATAATTTTTAAATAGTGTTTTTCGTTGGTTAATCCTGTTTCTATTTGAAATAGCATTTTGATATGTTTGCCAAGGAACGACCATATCTTTGTATAACTAGATTTCCCTGATAGTAAGACAATATAATAATCTTGTTGGTAACTGAACTGACAATCGTTGTTAAATCAAATGTAATTTATGCTTTTATTTTGTAACAAGTTTTTCACTTCCCTGCAACCTCTTTCTCACAGAAGAGATGTTGCGAGTTTGTCTCTGCTTTACTATTATTTTCATGGCAGGTGCTCGGCTGAGCTCCATTCTATGGTCCCCCTTCGCCAAACTTTCACAAGAAACACCCGTCTAGCAGAAAACACTATCACTAGTTTCCCCCGCTCTTTATCTGTGCCTAAACCTAAACGTAGATTCCATGAGCAAAGCTTCTTTCTTAGAACTCTACGCCTGTGGAACTGTCTTCCGTTTTCCTTCTTTCCAGCTGGCTACAATATTCTTGTCTTCAAGTCTAACGTAAACAAGTTTTTGATGAGCCGTTCCATATAAGTGGACGAATTTACAGAATTTCCATTACTATTACTATATTGTCCAATTTCTACTGTACACTCTTTAACCCTTATCCTCGAGTAGCCTCATGGCCTTGATAAGTGGTGATGCCTATGTAAAAAAAAAATAAGAGTGATAAGTTTTTATTGAAATCATTTTTAAAGATTACAACTGAAATTTCTACTTTGCTTGTACCAAAGTTAATGACAACTGAAGTCTGTTGATTTTATTATGTAATTCTAACACGCTCAGAACATGCGAAATATCCAGCATTTTGATTCCAAAAGAAAATAAAATTACAGATAGGTGATAATGCCAATTCCTTAAACCTAAATCTCGATCATATATATATATATATATATATATATATATATATATATATATATATATATATATATATAGGCATGCCTAGAAAAATGCAAATGAAAGAAACACAAAGAGAAGAATTTTGTAAAAGAAAATTTGAGAAAAATGAAACATTTTCACACAAGAAATAAAAATATAAAAGTTACTTTCAGTTTATTATACAAAAACGTTTTTTATGGATATGGTTAGTCACACATCAAAAATGCTCATAGTGTGCATATGTCTGTGTTGGTAATATACGTATGTGAGTATTTAGCAGCGCGGAATTGTGTATGTGTGTGCGTTGGTTTACCTTGTTTCTAATAGTGCGTTTTAGTAGGTAATATTTTTTTCTGTTCGCTTAACATAAGCTAGTGTGTAGCTAAAGTAACTTTAGTGTGTAGCTAAAATAACTTTAGCTAGTGTGTAGTTAAAGTGTAGTGTGCCGAGATAGAGAAGGCTTGTGCGTGAATCATTGATTCCTTTTCACTTTCTCCAACAAAAGAGCGAGAATGGAGCAGATGTTCTGAAGTTCTTCCATGAAGTCTGGAGAAAACTGATTTTCTTGACAATCTTATAGGAATTTCTAAATCACACTGGCTTGCTATTTTTATATAGATGTGTTACTTTTGAAGTTTGGAACTATTTTCATTGTTTGGAAATATGTTTAGTCTACACTTTTCTGTGAAACTTGTTCACCTTAGGAAATGTAGCAATCAGCAAATTTAAACGAATCAGAGAAAGAAAGAATGTAAGAATTAGAGCCATTTGCTTTTTAGCGTTCGTAATAATCACTTGACGATTAATTCGCCACAGTTGAAGTTGTTGATCTTTCGGTTGAAAGAAGAATAACGCAATAATATTACAATAGTACCGTGATTGTTTTCGATACTTCGGCCGTGTATTTTGTAGGATGGATGGTCTGTCGTTCCTTTTTTTCTAACTGTTCTTTCTTTCTCCGTTTCTGTTGCTAAAAATATATTAAAATAATAAAAAAAATAACAATAATAAAAATAAATAAAATAATAAAAAATCCTAGTATTTAAAAAAAACTTTGATATTCATTGTTTTTTTATATATAAAAAGTATTTAATCAAAATTGAACGCAGTTTGTATTTTTATAATTTCGAGATAGAGAGTCCAAATCTAAATGGTAAACGTTGGTTTTTATTTTGAAGAATGTGTTTAAACAATTGGGGACGTGCATCATCGAGAGAAGTTGAAGGAAAAAACATGAGAAGAACTGATAATCAAAGTGAGTGGACGCTGCGCCTTTTTTCAGTTGGGATTGGAAGTTGGTTGGGATTATAAAGCAAATCGTGTTAAAAGAAATATCGATATTGTATATGCAATAAATTTTAAGTTACACACACGGATTCTTTCTTGTTTCCATTGGTCTATTTCTGCTGTAACAAGTTTTGTAATTGCAGGAAGGCAGTACAGAACTCAGTATTCAACGTCATTTTCAAAATGGATCTATTTTTGTCTTTTACTTGTAAAATATTGATCTCCGTTTATGGTTCATCGATCAATAAAAGAAAAAATGATCCCATTACTTTCGAGATCAATCGTGTCAAAATCAATCGATAAAATTATGCGATATTTTTTAGAGGTTTCAATCAGACAGGGTCAAGTGATTAATTTATATTAATTAAGCGTTTCAATATTTTCTAGACGAAAATATCATATACTAAGTCACCGGTTAGATTGCTTAAATCAAGACAAAGTGAGAAATTAGTTTCTTTCTGTTACATCTCCCTCCCTCTCTCTCTCTCCATTTCTCTCTATATCTATCTATCTATCTATCTATCTCCTTCCAAAAGTTCACTTCACAATACTTTGTATTTCCATTTGTTTGTAACTGGCTATTCCAATCGAGTTTCACAATTAGTTCTAACACTTAATAACAAAGTTACATCTAAAAAAATTTAATGTTTTTAAAAATTCTCGATTTCTTTGTGCGTTTCCTTTCCCACACTTCAATCTCTCTCCAAATCTTTCTCTCTCCCCCTCTCTCTCTGAAATTTTAATCAATTCTATCTTTTTCTTAAATTCCTAATCTGTTCGATCTTTTTCGTCAATTCTTAATCTATTCTATCTTTTTTCTTCAATTCTAAATCTACTTTATCTTTTTTTCTTCAATTCTTAATCTATTCGTTCTTTTTTCTTCAATTCTTAATCTATTCTATCGTTTTTCTTCAATTCTTAATCTGTTCAATTCTTTTCTTCAATTCTTAATCTATTCGTTCTTTTTTCTTCAATGCTTAATTTATTCTATCTTTTTTCATCAATCCTTAATCTATTCTATGGTTTTTGTTCAATTCTTAATCTATTCTATGGTTTTTGTTCAATCCTTAATCTATTCTATGGTTTTTGTTCAATTCTTAATCTATTCTATGGTTTTTCGTCAATTCGTAATCTATTCTATCTTTTTTGTTCTATTCTTAATCCATGCTATCTTTTTTTTTCAATTCTTAATCTATTCTATCTTTTTTAAATTCTTAATCTATTCTATCTTTTTTAAATTCTTAATCTATTCTATCTTTTTTCAATTCTTAATCTATTCTATGCTTTTTTCTCCAATTTTTAATCTATTCAATCCTTTTTTTCAATTCTTAATCTATTCTATATTTTTTAAATTCTTAATCTCTTCTATCTTTTTGTTCAATTCTTAATCTATTCTATGGTTTTTCGTCAATTCTTTATCTATTCTATCTTTTTTAAATTCTTAATCTATTCTATCTTTTTTTTCAATTCTTTATCTATTCTATCTTTTTTAAATTCTTAATCTATTCTATCTTTTTTCTTCAATTCTTAATCTATTCTATCTTTTTTTCAATTCTTAATCTATTCTATCTTTTTTTCAATTCTTAATCTATTCTATGGTTTTTCTTCAATTCTTAACCTATTCTATCTTTTTTCAATTCTTAATCTATTCAATCATTTTAGTCAGATCTTAATGTATTCTATCTTTTTTCTTGAATTCTTAATCTATCTTATCTTTTTTTTTCAATTCATAATCTATTCTATCTTTTTTTTTTCAATTCTTAATCTATTCTTTTTTCTTCAATTCTTGGTCTGTTCTATCTTTTTCTTCAATTCGTAATCAATTCGTTCTTTTTTCTTCAATTCTTAATCGATTCTGTCTTTTTGTTCCAAGCCGTAATCTATTCTATCTTTTGTTTTAAATTCTTAATCTATTCTATCTTTTTTTCAAGTCTTAATCTATTCAATCTTTTTCCTCAATTCTTAATCTATTCCATCTTTTTCTTCAATTCTTAATCTGTTCGATCTTTTTTAAATTCTTATTCTATTCATTCTTTTTTCTTCGATTCTTAAACTATTCCATGTTTTTTTCAATTCTTTATACATTCTATCTTTTTTCCTTTATATTAATCTGTTACATCTTTTTTTATTCTTAATCTGTTCTTCTTTTTTTCAATTCTTAATCAATTCTATCTTTTTTTCTTCAATTCCTCATCTATTCTATCTTTTGCTTCAATTCTTAATCTATTCTATCTTTTGTTTTCAGTTCTTATTCTATTCTATTTTTTTTCTATTCTTAATCTATTCTATCTTTTTTCTTCAATTCTTAATCCATTCGATCTTTTTTTAAATTCTTAATCATATCTAAATTTTTTCTTCGATTCTTGATCTATTCTAACTTTTATCTTCAATTCTTAATCTATTCTAACTTTTATCTTCAATTCTTAATCTATTCTAACTTTTATCTTCAATTCTTCATCTATTCTATCTTTTTTATTCGATTCCTAATCTATTCTATCTTTTTGTTTTTCAATTCTTAATCTATTCGATCTTTTTTTTCAATTCTTATTGTATTCTATCTTTGTTTTCAATTCGTAATCTATTAAATTTTTTTTCAATTCTTAATCTATTCTATCTTTTTTTTCAATACTTAATCTATTCTATCGTTTTTTTCAATTCTTAATCTATTCTATCTGTTTTTTTTTCAATTCTTAATCTGTTCTATGTTTTTCCGCCAATTCTTAATCGATTCTATGTTTTTTAGCAATTCTTAATCTATTCTATCTTTTTTTGCAATTTTTAATCTATTCTATCTGTTTTTTCAATTCTTAATCTATTCTATCTTGTTTCTTCAATTCTTGATCTATTCTATCTTTTTCTTCAATTCTTGATCTATTCTATCTTTTTCTTCAATTCTTGATCTATTCTATGTTTTTTCTTCAATTCTTAATTAGTCTATCTTTGTTCTTCAATTCGTAATCTGTTCTATCTTTTTCCTTCAATTCTTAATATATTCAATCTTTTTTTCAATTCTTAATCTATTCGATCTTTTTTCTTCAATACTTAGTCTATTCTATCTTTTTTCTTCAATTCTTTAATCTATTGTATATTTTTCTCCGATTCTTAATCTATTCTATCTTTTTTCAATTCTTTATCTATTCTATCTTTTTTTTAATTCTTAATCTATTCTATCTTTTTTTTAATTCTTTATCTATTCTATCTTTTTTTTAATTCTTTATCTATTCTATCTTTTTTTTTAATTCTTTATCTATTCTATCTTTTTTTCAATTCTTGATCTATTCTATCTTTTTTCTTCAATTCTTTAATCTATTGTATATTTTTCTTCAATTCTTGATCTATTCTATCTTTTTTTTCAATTCTTAATCTATTCTATCTTTTTTTTTAATTCTTAATCTATTCTATCTTTTTCCTACAATTCTAAATCTATTTTATCTTTGTTTTCAATTCTAAATCTATTCTTTAATTTTTTTTCAATTCTTAATCTATTCTATCTTTTTCTTCAATTCTTAATATATTCTATCTTTTTTCTTCAATTCTTTATCCATTCTTCCTTTTTTTTCAATTCTTAATCTATTCTATCTTTTTTTTTCAATTCTTAATCTATTCTATCTTTTTTTTTCAATTCTTAATCTATTCTATCTTTTTTTTTCAATTCTTAATCTATTCTATCTTTTTTTTTCAATTCTTAATCTATTCTATCTTTTTTGTTCAATGTATATCTATTCTATCGTTTTTTTATTTTCAATTCTTAATCTATTCTATCTTTTGTCTTAATTTCGTGATCTATTCTATCTTTTTCTTCGATTCTTAAGCTGAGGTATGTTTTTCTTCAATTCTTAATCCATGCAATCTTTTTTTTCAATTCTTAATCCATTCTATCTTTTTTTTTCAATTCTCAATTTATTCTATCTTTTTTTTTCAATTCTTAATCTATTCTATCTTTTTTTTTCAATTCTTAATCTATTCTATCTTTTTTTTCAATGCTTAATCTATTCTTTTTTTTTCAATTCTTAATCCATGCTATCTTTTTTTTCAATACTTAATCTATTCTATCTTTTTTTTTCAATTCTTAATCCATGCTATCTTTTTTTTCAATACTTAATCTATTCTATCTTTTTTTTCAATTCTTAATCCATGCTATCTTTTTTTTCAATTCTTAATCTATTCTATCTTTTTTTTTCAATTCTTAATCTATTCTATCTTTTTTTTTCAATTCTTAATCTATTCTATCTTTTTTTTCAATTCTTAATCTATTCTTTTTTTTTCAATTCTTAATCTATTCTATCTTTTTTTTCAATTCTTAATCTATTCTTTTTTTTTCAATTCTTAATCTATGCTATCTTTTTTTTCAATACTTAATCTATTCTATCTTTTTTTTTCAATACTTAATCTATTCTATCTTTTTTTTTCAATTCTTAATCTATTCTATCTTTTTTTTCAATTCTTGATCTATTCTTTTTTTTTCAATTCTTAATCTATTCTATCTTTTTTTTTCAATTCTTAATCTATTCTATCTTTTTTTTCAATTCTTAATCAATTCTTTTTTTTTCAATTCTTAATCTATGCTATCTTTTTTTTCAATACTTAATCTATTCTATCTTTTTTTTCAATACTTAATCTATTCTATCTTTTTCTTCAATACTTAATCTATTCTATCTTTTTTTTCAATACTTAATCTATTCTATCTTTTTTTTTCAATTCTTAATCCATGCTATCTTTTTTTTCAATTCTTAATCTATGCTATCTTTTTTTTCAATACTTAATCTATTCTATCTTTTTTTTTTCAATACTTAATCTATTCTATCTTTTTTTTCAATACTTAATCTATTCTATCTTTTTTTTCAATACTTAATCTATTCTATCTTTTTTTTTCAATACTTAATCTATTCTATCTTTTTTTTCAATACTTAATCTATTCTATTTTTTTTTCAATACTTAATCTATTCTATCTTTTTTTTCAATACTTAATCCATGCTATCTTTTTTCTTCAATTCTAAACCCATTCTATCTTTTTTTTTCAATTCTTAATCTATTCTATCTTTTTTCTTCAATTCTTAATCCATGCTATCTTTTTTCTTCAATTCTTAATCCATTCTATCTTTTTTTTTCAATTCTTAATCTATTTTATCTTTTTTTTTTTCAATTCTTAATGTATTCTATCTTTTTTTTTAATTCTTAATCTATTCTATCTTTTTTTTTAATTCTTAATCTATTCTATCTTTTTTTTAATTCTTAATCTATTCTATCTTTTTTTTTAATTCTTAATCTGTTCTCCCTTTTTTTTCAATTCTTAATCTATTTTATCTTTTTTTTTTTTTAATTCTTAATGTATTCTATCTTTTTTTTTAATTCTTAATCTATTCTATCTTTTTTTTTAATTCTTAATCTATTCTATCTTTTTTTTAATTCTTAATCTATTCTATCTTTTTTTTAATTCTTAATCTATTCTATCTTTTTTTCAATTCTTAATCTGTTCTCCCTTTTTTTTCTATTCTTAATCTATTCTATCTTTTGCTTCAATTCTTAATCCATGCTATCTTTTTTCTTCAATTCTTAATCTATTCTATATTTTTGTGTCAATTCTTTATCTATTCTATCTTTTTCTTCAATTCTTAATCTATTCTATCTTTTTATTCAATTCTTAATCTATTCTATCTTTTTCTTTAATGCTTAATCCATGCTATCTTTTTTCTCTTCATTGTTTTATTTTAATCTTCGTTTTCCCCCACCCTTTACCTTTTTTCTGCTATCATTATTTTTTTACTTTATTTTTTACTTTATTTTCTATCATATATTGTATATTTAATTTTTTATCCAGACTTTTTTGTGCAGGCATTTAAAATTGTCGTAGAAACTTTAAAATTCAGTATATTATTGTTGTGCAGGACTTACCAACTTTTATGATTGCATATGCAAATGAACATCTAAAGCACAAAGTTTGATTATCACAACTGGTGAATGTAAAAGAAATGCAATCTGGACATGGAGACACTTTAGAAGAACGATATGCAATAAATTTCTGTTTTAAACTTAAAAAGAATGCCACAGAAACGTATGGAAACGTATGCATGAATCGAGCATCAGTTTTTGTGTGGCATAAGAGATGCTAAGAAGGCAGGGAGTCTGTGAGGGAGTTTGAGAGGTGTGGGGGGAGTAAGGAAATCAGAAAACCAGAGTTGATTGGCCAAATAAAGAATTTCATGAATAAAGACCGTTGTGTGTCTATAGAGGCAATGTTCACAGTTTGATGTCAGTGTGGGAACTGTACACATAATTATTTGTGAGGAACTGAAGATGGCGGAAAATTTGCTCGAAATTTGTCCCAAGAGTGCTGAGAGAAGATGAAAACAGTACCTCGCCCTCCCTATAGTCCAGACTTTGCTCTCTGTGATTGTTGGTTATTCCCTAAGCTCAAGGAAAGTCTTAGAGGTTGTCGTTATGAGACAATTGGGGAGATGAAAGAGGCTGCGACGAGGGTCATTGGCAGACTCACACAAGAGGACTTCCATGATGCCAGCCAGAAGTTGTTGGAATGGTACAACAAGTGCATTGTAGGCAGAGGAGATTACTTCGAAGAGGACTAGAGTTACATATGTGTATAAAAGTGACTATACGAAAAAAATCTGGAAACTTATTCAAAGAAGCACCTCGTACTTAAACGTTTTTGTTTTGAAAATTTAAGATTTTTTATTTTTAATACCTTATATCGAATAGGATGGTTGCTTAGCGACAGAAAAAGGAGAAACGAAGGTGAAGAGAAAGAGAAAGAGACACATATTAATAGAAAGTGAAAAATGCATGTTATATTAAAACTGTGTCTGCTTGTCATGATATTTGTTACGATGTCACCGTTTCATATTTAACCTCATAATAAACAAATGAGTTTTAAAAGAATATGTTAAGTACACTTTTTAATAATGCTTTGTTATTTGTAAGTCAAACAAATTCTATGCATCAAATTAATAATATAGTATGACACTCGGGAAATCGTATATATAAGTACATCAAGTAATGCTCTATTTCCTATATGTAACAGGTGCGTGCAATAATGAAGTAAGCCACTCGGAACGAGGTAGATGCTTACTCCAAATGTACTCAGTACTCGAAATACAGTGGGTATGTATTAGAATATAATTTTACTCTCATGAATTTTATGTTGAATTGGACAGTGCTCAATACTCTAGATAGAATATATATGGAAGCTGAGAGAGAGATAGAGAGAGAGAGAGAGAGAGAGAGAGAGAGAGGGAGAGGGCAGGAAAATAGAAATACAAAAGAGGAAAGAAGACAGAAGAAAAATTTAATTGTATAGGTTCAATCAGATTTTTATTTCATTTTCTTATTTTTATTTTTATTTTATTTTTTCATTTTTGTTTAACATCAGATTTCAATCATTTTTATAACAAGAAACTTAAGTTTTTCACCAACTAAAATATTAAAACAAAAGATCATTTCGATTTATTGCAGGCATGCAAAAGCATATTATTTTTTAATTTAAATTAAAAAATTATGTATATATAATCTTGAAAATTTATGTATATATAATCTTTAAAAAATTATATATATATAATCTTAAAAAATTTATGCATATATAATCTTAAGAATTTATGTATGTATAATCTTTAAAAAATTATATACATATAATCTTTAAAAAATTATGTATATATAATCTTAAAATATTTATGTATATATAATCTTAAAAAATTTATGTATATATAATCTTAAAAAATTTATGTATATATAATCTTAAAAAATTTATGTATATATAATCTTTAAAAAATTATGTATATATAATCTTAAAAAATTTATGTATATATAATCTTAAAAAATGTATGTATATATAATCTTTAAAAAATTATGTATATATAATCTTAAAAAATTTATGTATATATAATCTTAAAAAAGTTATGTATATATAATCTTTAAAAAATTATGTATATATAATCTTAAAAAATTTATGTATATATAATCTTTAAAAATTTATGTATATATAATCTTTAAAAATTTATGTATATATAATCTTAAAAAATTTATGTATATATAATCTTAAAAAATTTATGTATATATAATCTTTAAAAAATTATGTATATATAATCTTAAAAAATTTATGTATATATAATCTTAAAAAAGTTATGTATATATAATCTTAAAAAATTTATATATATATAATCTTAAAAAATTTATGTATATATAATCTTAAAAAATTTATGTATATATAATCTTAAAAAATTTATGTATATATAATCTTAAAAAATTTATGTATATATAATCTTTAAAAATTTATGTATATATAATCTTAAAAAATTTATGTATATATAATCTTAAAAAATTTATGTATATATAATCTTTAAAAAAATTATGTATATATAATCTTTAAAAATTTATGTATATATAATCTTAAAAAAGTTAAATACAAATCAGAAAAGTATTTCTGGTAAAGCATAAAAATAGTTAAACAAAACGTTTTTTATAAATTTTAAAAATTATTGTACAAGATTTGATTTGAAATTTATCAATTTTCTAAATAAACTGCACTTTTAAAAGAATAGTTGAATTGTTTATATCATGATAAATAGATTTAATTTTTAATGTGCAACAAAATAAATCTGAAGTAATTTTTAGATTCAATTCAAATTAATTTTTTATACCTTGTAAAGTTTATAAAATTGCACTTTGAAAACTGATGAATTTAAAATTAAATCGTTTGCCTTATTTTTTAAATGTATAAAACATTTTCTATGACCATTTTTATGATTAGCAAGAAATAACTTTTTAACTTAAAAATGTTGTTGTGCCTCTGACAAGAAGCGCTATTTTTGAAATTCCTTGGATTAAGAAAAAGTATTTTTATATTTCTTGTTTGAACATTTTATAAACTAAAATTAAGTTTTGACCATTCCAATTTGTCTTTGATATATGATACAGCTAATCTGCGGCACAATGGAGAGCGCCCCTTTTCTTTTGAGAAAGCTGGGGGCTTCTACATTAATGAACCTTGTGCCAAACTTGTCTGTACTTGTGAGGTGTAGATATGTTAAGCGGGTGCTTGTGATTTTGAAAATGTTCTGCTATGACTCAAGCCAAGAATGACAGTTTGTTTATAATATTGAATCAAGTCAAAACGATATAAGTCCTTAGAATTTGAAAGGCCGGCCAACCCCGAAAGAACTCATGGATATAAGTTTAATGTTTAAACGTTATATATGAATATCTCTCTCTCTCTCTCTCTCTCTCTCTCTCTCTCTCTCTCTCTCTCTCTCTCTCTATTTCTCGTTTTCACTTCATTTATCTCTCTTTCAATGAAGAAAGAGAGAATTAAATATAATTCTATGGTTTTTTTTAACATTTGAAGCTTGCACCCCGTACGTGCGGGATATAGTAGTTTGGTGTGCACGCAATGGGTCTACTGAATATGCTTCCTACTTATTAAATGTTAAATAAATTATATATTTTTTATAAAAATGCATTTGTTCGCTATTTTTATACAAGCGTTTGATTTCAGTTTGCAGTTCCTCCAATTAATGCGACGACGGAAAGATGCCTGTAACGATGCAATGAAGACACAAAAAGCGATCCATGCCAGCCGGTTATAGACGACGACATATCAACCTGTTGTGTTGCTGTTTCCCTGTGCCAATCGTTTGATATCGTTTATTCCCCCCGGGGAGCTGATTTCGTTCCCAGGACGTTCTTCAACCAGGTAACTCTCCCCGGGAAACGATAGTATCATATTGATGCCGTGACCAGGATTGTTTCTCGCATAGGAACAAGCACGACCCTACGGAAAAAAGTCCATGGACACAAGACCAAAAAAATCAACCACTAGACAAATAATAATCAACAGACACAAAAACTAAAGAAAAGAAACACTAGATTAATCAAAGTCCACGAAACACAACAACGCAAAAACTCAACTCAAGAACAGCCACTTTAACCCAGCATCTACAGAGGAAAAAGAAGGCACAATTAAACTCCAGAAAAACTAAGATATGTAACTATTTCCTCTGCTCTTTTTGTTACTCTACAAATTTTTGGTTACAATAATTTGTAAAAATTATTTTGTGGATAAAGCTTTTTGTTTAAATGTCGGCTATTAATATATATATATATATATATATATATATATATATATATATATATATATAGAGAGAGAGAGAGAGAGAGAGAGAGAGAGAGAGAGAGAAAATGGCTAATTTAACAGAGTCCTCACAGTTGGATCGAAGATCTCAATCTTTACTGGAAACAATCTGGCTTTGGGCCATGGCTAGTAGCCCTGAAGAAGAAGAAAGAGCGGGTCTACCAGCTAACAGACCCAGAACTAGTAAACCTGGTATACGATTTTTCGGACTGTCTAGTATCGGAAATGATCGGAGAATTTCTCGATGATCATCCTAACTGCACCAGAAAGGATCTGCTCGATCAAGTAGCAGCCCAGTAAGGCGAGTTCACAAATCCTGTCGACGCTGCTCGGGCTTTAATAAGAATAAAACAAGATCGAGGAGAGGCACTTGCAGATTTAGCAAGTAGGATGAATAAACTTGCTAAGTTAGCTTATAGGGACGCAATGCACTTAGCTGAATTCTTCATAGATGCGTTAAGTAACCCCTTTATCAAGGAGGATATGGTCAGATCGAATCCGACAACATTATCGGATGCCTTGTCTGCTGCTAGTCAGCAAAATGCTCTATGAAATGGCCAAAAGAAGGAGCAGGCTTTTTTAAATGTTAGTGTTAACAGGTATCAGGGACCATGGAGGGACCCAATTAGATTTAGGGTACCCAAAACCGAACCTTACAGCAGCTGTAATGCTGTAAGCTACAATTTCTTTGGGGGGGGGGGGCTTCAGCAAGACTGCAAAGAGGGCGTTCCAGCTATAATAGGCTAGAACGAGACTGGCAATGTTCACCTGAAGAAAGATTAAATAACTTCACTTCAGGAAAAAGCAAGGCCAGGTTACACTCGAAACCCACTCACCACCAACTGCCGCAGAGATCAAACACACGGGCATGCAACCATGACAAACCCTCAAAGAAAGGAGTAATCCTGGGAAGGATAAACACAATAGATTAGGCAATTGTATTTATTTTCAGTTAGTGAGAGGGGAATCTATCACCATATTTTCCCTTAAACACGCCAATTGGACTTTTATTGAGTACAATACTTAATATTATCATTTCTTTTTTTTTAATGGAGAGTAGAGAACGCATTGTGGATGCGTTATCGGCAGCTCCCATTATTCTCGCTTCTCTTTATTTGTCCCTCAGTACTCATTTTTTAATGAGTGATATTTCTGACGGATTGAGAAGAAAAAGCTGCATTCTAGGTGACTTTATTTCACATGAACAGTCGCCAGAGATATCGGAAATTTTCTGTTTCTATGTCTATTCTTGTAGCCATGTCACTAGTAAGGGTTCTGGAGGTAAACGTTTTATCTGGGATGACGTTATCCACCTGATAGATGAGACCCAAACCTTGGATTAACCACTAAGGAGGCTGTCCTATCAGCAGGTGCAAAGTACTGGGGCTGCTGTATTGCCATTTGGTGAATGGATTCTGGACTGTGCAGTAGCTTCTGGTGGGGCCTCTCGTAGTGGGTAATTGTTACGGCTTCATATGCTACAAAAATAATAAATAAATTTCTTCGTTTCTATTTCTCTCTTACTTCCCCTCTCTGTCCTGTCGACCTAGTCCACAAATCTCAAAACTCTATCATGAAAAGTTTCTAGAAAAAATACACGATGAAACCCGGATCTCCAACTTCCAACGTAGACCCCCACTATCATGTCTCTTTCTCCAACATCAGGGGTCTACGTTCTAACCTTCCAGAGGTTGAAACCCAATTACAGGAGACTAAACCAGACCTATTATTCCTAAGGGAAATTTGCGTTGGACAGGCTATTTCCCTAGATGAGTTCGTAATTAACTTCCAAATCTGACCCCTAAGATCGCCATGGGCATGGAATATGTGCCTATATTAAAGATGGCTTTCCATGTGGTAAGGACATCTCCAGAGAAGATCCTAACTTATCCTATATGTGCTTCTGGGTTGCACTTGCTCACACTACTGCATTTATATTTACTCTCTATCGCCCCCACAACAACAGAGTTACTATCTTTAAAAGCATATCTGAGAAAATTGACCACGTCCTATCTGCTTATCCTTCAGCTAACATTCATGTATGTGGAGACTTCAATGTAAACAATGTGGAATGGTTAACCCACTCAAACAAGATCGATGATGAGGGAAGGTTCTGTCACGATTTCTCCATTGCTTATAACCTCACTCAGATCTGACGGCCAGTATGCGAGCCTACTAGATCTTTTACTCACAACTTGCCCTGAACTTTGTTCAGTTTCCGTTCTGTCTTCATTTGGATCTTTCGACCACTCTGCTGTATCAATTAAGATAAAAATGAAATGTGATAAATACTCAGACATACCTCTCCATCGTACAGTATATCGATACTCTATGGCTGGCTAGGATAGCTTCTGTACCTTTATATCTGATCTACCTCTGCATTCCATGCTTAAAAAGAATATGTTCTCTATAGTATCAGACTTCACGGAATAGTTAATTGTAGATATAGACCGTTTCATACCCTCGAAAAAATTCCAGCAAAAACCTAACAGCCAGCCGTGGTTCTCTCCAGAATGTGCTTCTGTCATTGCACACAGAAATCACTTTTTCCATTGCTTCCAACATAATAGATGTACTGAGACTACAGCCGCTTTCAGGACTGCCAGCAAACACTGTAAAAAGTAATAAAGAACGCAAGAGTGTTGTATGCTCAGTCCGTCAAATCAAAAGCAGATGAGCAGCAGCTTGGTTCCCACCAAGAACAAAGAACAGAAATGTGTGATCCCAACTATCATCAATGGACCTGAGTTAATCTCGTCAGCATCAGACAAATCCAAACTCTTTGTCAAGAACTTTGCAGCTAATTCTACCCTTTTTAACCAAGGCCGCCAACCCCCAATATTTCCTCCTGTATCAGAAAACACGCTATGTTATATACAAATATCTGTATATGTTACCAAGCTAATCAAAAACCTTGATTCCAGTAAAGCAACCGACCCTGACAGTATTCCAATCATAGAACTCCAAAATCTTCAACCAGAACTAGCGCCCATACTTACAAAACTGTTTAAACGTTGTCTTAAGGAGAATAGTTTCCCATCTCCCTGGAAAATTTCATCAGTATGCCCTGTATTTAAGAATTCAGGTGATCGCTCATCCCCCTCTCAGTACAGGCCAATAAGTCTCCTGTGCGTCATGAGTAAGTTGCTAGAATCTGTGTTAAATACAGAAGTAATCAACCATCTCAACAAAAATAACCTTCTTAGTGACACTCAATATGGTTTCCGTTCTGCTAGATCTACAGCAGATGTGCTTACAGTTATATCGCATAGGATTAGCAAATCTCTCGACGGTGGCAATCTTTCTAGGGCAATTGCTCTTGACATATCTAAAGCCTTTGATAGGGTATGGCATAAAGGTTTACTTCATAAGATCGCTAGCTATGGTATAGCTGGAAAAGTCTTCTCAATTATTAAATCATTTCTCTCTGATAGGTTCATAAGAGTAGTAGTTGAGGGGCAAAAATCAGAAGCTCACAGTATTAATGCCGGTGTCCCTCAGGGGTCCATCCTGGGCCCAACTCTTTCCCTGATCTACATTAATGATCTTCCAAATCACATCCTTTCATCATTCGTAGACATTTATGCTGATGACACTGCCATCTATGGTAGCACATCTAAGACCGTAAATGACCAAGTTCTCTCCGATTCTCTCTCCTCTGATCTTGAGCATATGGTACAATGGGGAAAGGAGTGGCTGGTTACTTTTAATGCATCTAAAGCCAAGCTTTTCTCTTTACATCATCAGCGTTCTGATCCACATCTGGCATCAATTGAAATGAATGGCTCTCATCTTATGGCTCTCGTCTTGGGGAAGCCTCATGTTTTGACCAGGTTCTGGGCTTGACCTTTACTTTTGATCTGAAATGGAACAGATACATCAAATCCGTTGCCAAGGCTGCTGAAAAAAACAGTGGGAGCCTTCTATCGATCCAGTAGATATCTCATTGCTGATGCAATTCTCTATCTACATAAGAGCCAGGTACGTCCAAGGATGGAGTACTGTTGCCACATCTGGGCAGGAGCTGCTAGAAAGGACTTATCCTGTTTTGATAGAGTTCAAAATAGACTTCGTAGCCTCGTAGGAAATGTCCTTTTCTCTTCCCTGCAACCTCTTTCTCACAGAAGAGATGTTGCAAGTTTGTCTTTGCTTAATCGTTATTTTCATGGCAAATGCTCGACTGAGCTTCAATCTATGCCCCTCTCGCCAAACTTTCACAAGAAACATTCGACTAGCTGAAAACACTGTCAATAATCCCCCACACTCTTTATCTGTGCCTAAACCTAAACGTAGATTCCATGAACAAAGCTCCTTTCTTAGAATTGCGTGCCTGTAGAACTGTCTTCCATTTTCCTGCTTTCCAGCTGACTACAATCTGATTGTCTTCAAGTCCAATGTAAACAATTATTTGATGAGCCGTTGCACTTAAGTTAACAAATTTACCAAATTTCCATTACTATTAATTACTATATTGTCCAATCGACTACTGTACACTCTTTACCCCTTATCCTCGAGTGGCATTTGGGACTTGATAAATAGCGATGCCTATGTAAAAAAAAGAGTCAAAGAAAGTTGTGAGAGTAGGCCAAAAAAATAAATCGGTCAAGGAAACTCGAGAAAATAGAGAGACCTGACGAAATAAAATGTCCAACCAGAGCTCCGGAATGGAGTGTATAGTCATAATAAGGGGTAGACAGATAGAGGCACTGATGGACACTGGATCGGAAGTTTCGCTCCTCAAAACATCAGTTTTTGAGAAGATAAAAACGCATAAAGGAGAGTTAAGGGATTCTAACCTAACAGTTACTCTTGCAAACGGGCAAAGGATGCCACTAAAAAGCATGGCCCATTTGCCTATTAAAATGAAGAAAGCGAAAACTTCGTCTAGGTTTTATATCACCCCAGACTTGGATCGGGAGTTGATATTAGGTGCAGACTGGTTGCAAAGAAACCGAGCCCAAATAACCTTTCCCCTTAACCAACTAACAGTTAAAGGGGTGAACATCCCACTTGGTAATTGTAATGGAGTCGGAAAAGGTGTCGTGTTCCGTAGCCCCTAATTTGCTGAGTAGCAAACCGACTTTTTTTTTTTTTGGTCTGCCCAATTTCCACAGTCGATATTGTATAGATCTTCATACCGTCTGAAATACGTTTCAAATGTTTGATTTTCTTCAGGACAGTAGGTGAAATTATTTATTGTACTTAGTAATGCACTCTGGGGAAATGCTGTATCGCTCTCTTTAGCTTGATTCCTATTCATTAAAACCTGGAGTAGTGCTTCGATTTTCTCTTTCTGTTCTGTTTGCAATGTAAAAAGTCTGTCATCAGCTCTCGTTTGCATTTGAATCATTCTTTCTTCTGCCTGCTGTAGTCTATCGTCAGCTCTTCTTTGTTGGTCCATTTGAAATTCAATTAGACGGGTTATCGTCTCTTTCACATCTTCCATTTTGTCTCTTTATTTTATTTTCTCGAAGAGAAAAAAAAATTCTATTCTTTTAAAGGAATTTGTAACTTAAACGGAAGTCACAGCAAGGGAAACCTTTTATAATTTATGGACTAGTATACTCTTCAATAGCTGTATCAGAAGTGCAAAAATTATAGATTAATTATTTTCTCGCTGACACATGTTCCTTTTGTCTCAGATATGCCAATAGTTCGGAAATGGAGACAGATTTTTGTTTTAGCGTAGAGAAAAAAATAGTACAATATACTACATACAATATACTACATACAATATACACCATACAATATACACCATGCAATATACAATACAATATAAAATATACAATATTACACATACAATGTAAAATATACGATATAACATATACAATGTAAAATATACAAGTGGACTTGTGTTCAGCAAAGTTACGGTTTACAAAAAAAAAATTGTTCCCGGGTTCCTGTTTTCAATAATAGATATCGTTATGCGAGCAGTATTTTTTCTCACTCCGCTGGCGAGCAAACGTTTAACCAACCGAAAAGAGTCTTTATTTTAAAAGTGTTTTTTTAAAAATTGACAGGTGAAAGAAAAGAAAAGAAATAGAAAGTATCATTTCCTTTCAGTGTGCGTGCGTGCCGTTACAAAAAAAATGAGGAGGAAGAAGAAATAAAAAAAACTTTTTTTAAGTCACAAAAAACAAAAAAATGGCTTCGCAGCACGTAAAAAGAATACTTGCCTTTTTGCCTTTTTATCACACTGTCTCTTTTCCTTTTCTTCTCCCGGTATAGTTCAAACAAACAACTAGTCAGTCACAATAACTACTTTGTCATAAAACAAGAATTCATTTCCCGGAATTTCAGTAACAGAAGAAAAAAGTATTCAACAAAGTCCATATGTAATTTTCATAAACAATTGAGTCGACCCGTTCTACGGCAAATTAAATCAAGATTGCTTTTTTTTTCATTTTTTTTTTTTAGAAAGCATGAAAAAAAGAAATTCTACTTAGAATTTCTTTGAGTCGATAAATTTAAGTGTAGATTTTTTTAAGCTGCAATTTTTCGTCGTTGAACTTTTGTGGTTTTGCCTTGTAACTTCGAAAGTTTGCAATTGACCATTTCGTACGTTTGAAAATTGAAGTTTTTACGCGTGAGTTCTTTAAAAAAAATTATTTATTTTATATCCTTGTCGCCATTGTAATGGAGTCGGAAAGGTAAAAGTAGGAACACGACGACTTGGTGAGAATAAGAAGAACATTTATATCAAGCAAAGGTTAGTGGTACAGAAAAGGTTAGTAAGTCCGTGGGGAGTCGTCTCTGTACGACATACGGATAACTCTCATTGAGCGGTTCAGACTTTCTGCTTATATGCCTAATGAACAAGTCCATCTTAGCGGTTATAAGGGTATGTATGTCCACACAACAGTAATAATACTAGTGGTAGAGTTGAGGTACCGCCATGCACCGCATCTACACATAATGTTGGAGCAGTTTTTAACAAACAAAACAAAGAATACACCCCGCCAACATCGATCCCCAGTTCAAAAAAGGAAACCTGTAACAATTGAAGTATGTCCCCACCTATCCACACCACAGATAAATATGTAAATCATAAAAGCCTCAGAAAAATTGTCAGCTTTCCACAAAACTGTTCTTTTTGGGAAAAGAAGGAACTTTCAATGATGAATCCCTTCAAATATCTGGACAACCCACGACTTCGACGATTCTCGAATTTACCCCTGTCCAACATTACAAGTAGTAGCCGACTACAAAACAAAAAACTTTTGAAAACGGCCAAGAAATTTGGAAAAAAATAAAGAAAAATATATACACAAGAGCAAAGAGAAATTGTGACGAACACACACACACACACACACACACACACACACACACACACACATGTTGAAAAATTCAAAACAAGTAAGGTTTCACAGAAGGTCAATAAAAATCAAATGACTATAAAACTAAACAGAAGATTAACGTCTTTTCAAAAACAATAAATAATAATTAATAATAATACTATTTTATTTTAAAAAATGATCAAATCAATTTATATATATTATTCCTTAATTGGAATTCATTTTTGAGATGAGCATTATATATATTAACTTCATTTTTATTTCGGACTATATTCTCATCTTTGTTAGTTGTTGTTTTTCATCTTTCATTGGTTTGTTTATTCACAACGTTTCGGTCAACTATTACTCTGGCCTTCGTCATGTGGTAACCACGACGGATAGGAACTTCGAATCTCCTAACTGCATTCTCAGCCATCACTGCCATCCGTAGTTGTTGTCGTCTCACCACATTTTTGGCCAAGTAAACCTCTGGCACACTTTGGGTGGGATTGAAACCGCTATGCCATGTTGTGACCTTTCTTGGTGAGACCAAAGGTCACAAAAAGGGGGGGGTGCAAAATGTGACACAATGGAAAGCGCCCCTTGGGGAGCTGGGGGCTTCTATATATTGTCTGTACATATGAGGTGCAGATGTGTTAAGCAGGTGCTTGTGATTTTGAAAATGTTCTGCTATAACTCAAGCCATGAATGACAGTTTGTTTATAATATTGAAGCATGTAAAAACGATAGACTTTTAAAGGTTAAACCCGAAAGAACTCATGAATACAAAAACAAAACAATGTTTAAACGTTATGTATGAATGCCTTTCTCTCTCTCTCTCTCTCTCTCTCTCTCTCTCTCTCTCTCTCTCTCTCTCTCTCTCTCTCTCTCTCTTTCACTCCATTTTTCTCTCTTTCAATGAAGAAAGAGAGAATTAAATATAATTCTATTGATTTTTTAAACATTTGAAGCTTGCACCTCGTACGTGCGAGATATAGTAGTTTGGTGTGCATACAATGGGTCTACTGAATATGCTTCCTAAATAATATGCCTGTTAAATGTTAAATAAATAATATATTTTTTATAAAAATGCATTTGTTCGCTATTTTTATACAAGCGTTCGATTTCAATCTGCGGTTCCTCCAATTAATGCGACAATGGAAAGATGCCTGTAACGACGCAATGAAGACACAAGAAGCGACCCATGCCAGCCAGTTATAGTTGACGACATATCGACCCGTTGTGTCGCTTATTCCATGTGCCTATCGTTTGATATCATTTATTCCCTCAGGGAGCTGGCTACGTTCCCAGGACGTTTCTCAACCAAGTAACTCTCCCCAGGAAGCGATTGTACCATAAATCATTAATTATAAGGTTAACCAACATCGTTTTAACTATCCATCTTGGAGGTGACTGTGATCTAGTGGTTAATAACACGAACTGACGAACTAAGTTCGAATCCAGTTTCTTCTACAAAAATCAGTTTAACTTAGGATGTTGCCAATCTTCATGTGGTCCCTCTCGTAAGTATCTTATATCTAGAAAGAATTCTGGCTAGAAAAATATCGGAGAAACCAATGCTAACAATAGAATTATGAAATTCATACAATTTGATGAACTATCCATTTATGATGTAACGGAACAACACCGATTCAATAAACCGTCTTTACACCACTCGATGGTTCTTGTTGAATTATTCTGTTCATTTTTAAAAGAAAAAAAGTTCAACGATTTTAATGTTCCGTGGTTAGATGTGTACAACGACTGTTTAGAGAAAGTGAACTCATTCGACAAAATAACTCATTCGACAAAATAACTCATTCGACAAAATTACTCAGGTGCAGAAATGAGTGAAGCAATTTGTATCATTTAGATTATTTGGTCTTATGTTCTCATCTTGAACGTTTCAGCCGAGGTATCCTCAGAGCTTATTATGGGTAATTTGTCAATTTCAGTCAAACTTGGGAAATTACATAGAAATTCGAATGTTTAAGGCACTTACAATCCATATTAGAATTGTTTGTAATGTATCTCTTGCGTAACGGATAAAGTACTAGATACTAGAAGTTGAATCCGCAGTGCAAATTACTTAATACAATAACTAGTTGACGGAACAAGAGCATGTAACCCGACTGTGAAAATAGTTCTGTTCGAAATGCTGTGTAGATAGCCTGAGTTCGACAAAAAAATTTTCGAGTTCTTAGAAAGATTCTCAAGTTCAGCAGAAAAATATCCTGAGTTCGATAGAAAGATTCCCGAGTTCGATAGAAAGATTCCCGAGTTCGATAGAAAGATTCCCGAGTTCGATAGAAAGATTCCCGAGTTCGATAGAAAGATTTCTGAGTTCGGCAAGATACTAAGAAACGTCGTTTGAATAACACCCAAGATGAGAACAGCTGTCCGGATAATTCTAATAATACAAATTATCAATCCTTATCTCAAAATTTCAGAAAAAGAACAAACAAGTTATGATGCCATTATTGCCACTGTCGAAGTCCGACAACTTCAACTAGTATAAAAAAATAATTAAGTCATAAATGATAGAACACATGTATTGCTTTTCTTTTTCGTTTGTTTGATTTTGTTATTTTATTTTCATGATTTTGTTATTTTATTTTCATGATTGTTATTTTATTTTCATGATTTTGTAATTTTATTTTCATGATTTTGTTATTTTATTTTCATGATTTTGTTATTTTATTTTCATGATTGTTATTTTATTTTCATGATTTTGTTATTTTATTTTCATGATTGTTATTTTATTTTCATGATTTTGTTATTTTATTTTCATGATTTTGTTATTTTATTTTCATGATTGTTATTTTATTTTCATGATTGTTATTTTATTTTCATGATTGTTGTTTTATTTTCATGATTTTGTTATTTTATTTTCATGATTGTTATTTTATTTTCATGATTTTGTTATTTTATTTTCATGATTGTTATTTTATTTTCATGATTTTGTTATTTTATTTTCATGATTGTTATTTTATTTTCATGATTTTGTTATTTTATTTTCATGATTGTTATTTTATTTTCATGATTTTGTTATTTTATTTTCATGATTGTTATTTTATTTTCATGATTTTGTTATTTTATTTTCATGATTTTGTTATTTTATTTTCATGATTTTGTTATTTTATTTTCATGATTTTGTTATTTTATTTTCATGATTTTGTTATTTTATTTTCATGATTGTTATTTTATTTTCATGATTTTGTTATTTTATTTTCATGATTTTGTTATTTTATTTTCATGATTTTGTTATTTTATTTTCATGATTTTGTTATTTTATTTTCATGATTGTTATTTTATTTTCATGATTTTGTTATTTTATTTTCATGATTTTGTTATTTTATTTTCATGATTTTGTTATTTTATTTTCATGATTGTTATTTTATTTTCATGATTTTGTTATTTTATTTTCATGATTTTGTTATTTTATTTTCATGATTTTGTTATTTTATTTTCATGATTTTGTTATTTTATTTTCATGATTTTGTTATTTTATTTTCATGATTTTGTTATTTTATTTTCATGATTTTTTTATTTTATTTTCATGATTTTGTTATTTTATTTTCATGATTGTTATTTTATTTTCATGATATTGTGATTTTATTTTCATGATTGTTATTTTATTTTCATGATTTTGTTATTTTATTTTCATGATTTTGTTATTTTATTTTCATGATTGTTATTTTATTTTCATGATTTTGTTATTTTATTTTCATGATTTTGTTATTTTATTTTCATGATTTTGTTATTTTATTTTCATGATTGTTATTTTATTTTCATGATTGTTATTTTATTTTCATGATTGTTATTTTATTTTCATGATTTTGTTATTTTATTTTCATGATTTTGTTATTTTATTTTCATGATTTTGTTATTTTATTTTCATGATTGTTATTTTATTTTCATGATTTTGTTATTTTATTTTCATGATTTTGTTATTTTATTTTCATGATTTTGTTATTTTATTTTCATGATTGTTATTTTATTTTCATGATTTTGTTATTTTATTTTCATGATTTTGTTATTTTATTTTCATGATTGTTATTTTATTTTCATGATTTTGTTATTTTATTTTCATGATTTTGTTATTTTATTTTCATGATTTTGTTATTTTATTTTCATGATTGTTATTTTATTTTCATGATTTTGTTATTTTATTTTCATGATTTTGTTATTTTATTTTCATGATTGTTATTTTATTTTCATGATTTTGTTATTTTATTTTCATGATTTTGGTATTTTATTTTCATGATTTTGTTATTTTATTTTCATGATTTTGTTATTTTATTTTCATGATTGTTATTTTATTTTCATGATTTTGTTATTTTATTTTCATGATTTTGTTATTTTATTTTCATGATTTTGTTATTTTATTTTCATGATTGTTATTTTATTTTCATGATTTTGTTATTTTATTTTCATGATTTTGTTATTTTATTTTCATGATTTTGTTATTATATTTTCATGATTGTTATTTTATTTTCATGATTTTGTTATTTTATTTTCATGATTTTGTTATTTTATTTTCATGATTTTGTTATTTTATTTTCATGATTGTTATTTTATTTTCATGATTTTGTTATTTTATTTTCAGTATTTTGTTATTTTATTTTCATGATTTTGTTATTTTATTTTCATGATTTTGTTATTTTATTTTCATGATTTTGTTATTTTATTTTCATGATTTTGTTATTTTATTTTCATGATTGTTATTTTATTTTCATGATTTTGTTATTTTATTTTCATGATTTTGTTATTTTATTTTCATGATTGTTATTTTATTTTCATGATTTTGTTATTTTATTTTCATGATTTTGTTATTTTATTTTCATGATTTTGTTATTTTATTTTCATGATTGTTATTTTATTTTCATGATTTTGTTATTTTATTTTCATGATTTTGTTATTTTATTTTCATGATTGTTATTTTATTTTCATGATTTTGTTATTTTATTTTCATGATTTTGTTATTTTATTTTCATGATTTTGTTATTTTATTTTCAGTATTTTGTTATTTTATTTTCATGATTGTTATTTCATTTTCATGATTTTGTTATTTTATTTTCATGATTTTGTTATTTTATTTTCATGATTTTGTTATTTTATTTTCATGATTGTTATTTTATTTTCATGATTTTGTTATTTTATTTTCATGATTTTGTTATGTTATTTTCATGATTGTTATTTTATTTTCATGATTTTGTAATTTTATTTTCATGATTTTGTTATTTTATTTTCATGATTTTGTTATTTTATTTTCATGATTTTGTTATTTTATTTTCATGATTGTTATTTTATTTTCATGATTTTGTTATTTTATTTTCATGATTGTTATTTTATTTTCATGATTTTGTTATTTTATTTTCATGATTTTGTTATTTTATTTTCATGATTGTTATTTTATTTTCATGATTGTTATTTTATTTTCATGATTTTGTTATTTTATTTTCATGATTGTTATTTTATTTTCATGATTTTGTTATTTTATTTTCATGATTTTGTTATTTTATTTTCATGATTTTGTTATTTTATTTTCATGATTGTTATTTTATTTTCATGATTTTGTTATTTTATTTTCATGATTTTGTTATTTTATTTTCATGATTTTGTTATTTTATTTTCATGATTTTGTTATTTTATTTTCATGATTGTTATTTTATTTTCATGATTTTGTTATTTTATTTTCATGATTTTGTTATTTTATTTTCATGATTGTTATTTTATTTTCATGATTTTGTTATTTTATTTTCATGATTTTGTTATTTTATTTTCATGATTTTGTTATTTTATTTTCATGATTGTTATTTTATTTTCATGATTTTGTTATTTTATTTTCATGATTTTGTTATTTTATTTTCATGATTGTTATTTTATTTTCATGATTTTGTTATTTTATTTTCATGATTTTGTTATTTTATTTTCATGATTTTGTTATTTTTTTTCATGATTGTTATTTTATTTTCATGATTGTTATTTTATTTTCATGATTTTGTTATTTTATTTTCATGATTGTTATTTTATTTTCATGATTTTGTTATTTTATTTTCATGATTTTGTTATTTTATTTTCATGATTGTTATTTTATTTTCATGATTTTGTTATTTTATTTTCATGATTTTTTTATTTTATTTTCATGATTTTGTTATTTTATTTTCATGATTGTTATTTTATTTTCATGATTTTGTTATTTTATTTTCATGATTTTGTTATTTTATTTTCATGATTTTGTTTTTTTATTTTCATGATTTTGTTATTTTATTTTCATGATTGTTATTTTATTTTCATGATTTTGTTATTTTATTTTCATGATTTTGTTATTTTATTTTCATGATTTTGTTATTTTATTTGCATGATTGTTATTTTATTTTCATGATTTTGTTATTTTATTTTCATGATTTTGTTATTTTATTTTCATGATTTTGTTATTTTATTTTCATGATTTTGTTATTTTATTTTCATGATTGTTATTTTATTTTCATGATTTTGTTATTTTATTTTCATGATTTTGTTATTTTATTTTCATGATTGTTATTTTATTTTCATGATTTTGTTATTTTATTTTCATGATTGTTATTTTATTTTCATGATTGTTATTTTATTTTCATGGTTGTTATTTTATTTTCATGATTTTGTTATTTTATTTTCATGATTGTTATTTTATTTTCATGATTTTGTTATTTTATTTTCATGATTTTGTTATTTTATTTTCATGATTATGTTATTTTATTTTCATGATTTTGTTATTTTATTTTCATGATTGTTATTTTATTTTCATGATTTTGTTATTTTATTTTCAGTATTTTGTTATTTTATTTTCATGATTTTGTTATTTTATTTTCATGATTTTGTTATTTTATTTTCATGATTGTTATTTTATTTTCATGATTTTGTTATTTTATTTTCAGTATTTTGTTATTTTATTTTCATGATTTTGTTATTTTATTTTCATGATTTTGTTATTTTATTTTCATGATTTTGTTATTTTATTTTCATGATTTTGTTATTTTATTTTCATGATTGTTATTTTATTTTCATGATTTTGTTATTTTATTTTCATGATTTTGTTATTTTATTTTCATGATTGTTATTTTATTTTCATGATTTTGTTATTTTATTTTCATGATTTTGTTATTTTATTTTCATGATTTTGTTATTTTATTTTCATGATTGTTATTTTATTTTCATGATTTTGTTATTTTATTTTCATGATTTTGTTATTTTATTTTCATGATTGTTATTTTATTTTCATGATTTTGTTATTTTATTTTCATGATTTTGTTATTTTATTTTCATGATTTTGTTATTTTATTTTCAGTATTTTGTTATTTTATTTTCATGATTGTTATTTCATTTTCATGATTTTGTTATTTTATTTTCATGATTTTGTTATTTTATTTTCATGATTTTGTTATTTTATTTTCATGATTGTTATTTTATTTTCATGATTTTGTTATTTTATTTTCATGATTTTGTTATGTTATTTTCATGATTGTTATTTTATTTTCATGATTTTGTAATTTTATTTTCATGATTTTGTTATTTTATTTTCATGATTTTGTTATTTTATTTTCATGATTTTGTTATTTTATTTTCATGATTGTTATTTTATTTTCATGATTTTGTTATTTTATTTTCATGATTGTTATTTTATTTTCATGATTTTGTTATTTTATTTTCATGATTTTGTTATTTTATTTTCATGATTGTTATTTTATTTTCATGATTGTTATTTTATTTTCATGATTTTGTTATTTTATTTTCATGATTGTTATTTTATTTTCATGATTTTGTTATTTTATTTTCATGATTTTGTTATTTTATTTTCATGATTTTGTTATTTTATTTTCATGATTGTTATTTTATTTTCATGATTTTGTTATTTTATTTTCATGATTTTGTTATTTTATTTTCATGATTTTGTTATTTTATTTTCATGATTTTGTTATTTTATTTTCATGATTGTTATTTTATTTTCATGATTTTGTTATTTTATTTTCATGATTTTGTTATTTTATTTTCATGATTGTTATTTTATTTTCATGATTTTGTTATTTTATTTTCATGATTTTGTTATTTTATTTTCATGATTTTGTTATTTTATTTTCATGATTGTTATTTTATTTTCATGATTTTGTTATTTTATTTTCATGATTTTGTTATTTTATTTTCATGATTGTTTTTTTATTTTCATGATTTTGTTATTTTATTTTCATGATTTTGTTATTTTATTTTCATGATTTTGTTATTTTTTTTCATGATTGTTATTTTATTTTCATGATTGTTATTTTATTTTCATGATTTTGTTATTTTATTTTCATGATTGTTATTTTATTTTCATGATTTTGTTATTTTATTTTCATGATTTTGTTATTTTATTTTCATGATTGTTATTTTATTTTCATGATTTTGTTATTTTATTTTCATGATTTTTTTATTTTATTTTCATGATTTTGTTATTTTATTTTCATGATTGTTATTTTATTTTCATGATTTTGTTATTTTATTTTCATGATTTTGTTATTTTATTTTCATGATTTTGTTTTTTTATTTTCATGATTTTGTTATTTTATTTTCATGATTGTTATTTTATTTTCATGATTTTGTTATTTTATTTTCATGATTTTGTTATTTTATTTTCATGATTTTGTTATTTTATTTGCATGATTGTTATTTTATTTTCATGATTTTGTTATTTTATTTTCATGATTTTGTTATTTTATTTTCATGATTTTGTTATTTTATTTTCATGATTTTGTTATTTTATTTTCATGATTGTTATTTTATTTTCATGATTTTGTTATTTTATTTTCATGATTTTGTTATTTTATTTTCATGATTGTTATTTTATTTTCATGATTTTGTTATTTTATTTTCATGATTGTTATTTTATTTTCATGATTGTTATTTTATTTTCATGGTTGTTATTTTATTTTCATGATTTTGTTATTTTATTTTCATGATTGTTATTTTATTTTCATGATTTTGTTATTTTATTTTCATGATTTTGTTATTTTATTTTCATGATTATGTTATTTTATTTTCATGATTTTGTTATTTTATTTTCATGATTTTGTTATTTTATTTTCATGATTTCGTTATTTTATTTTCATGATTTTGTTATTTTATTTTCATGATTTTGTTATTTTATTTTCATGATTTTGTTATTTTATTTTCATGATTGTTATTTTATTTTCATGATTGTTATTTTATTTTCATGATTTTGTTATTTTATTTTCATGATTGTTATTTTATTTTCATGATTTTGTTATTTTATTTTCATGATTTTGTTATTTTATTTTGATGATTGTTATTTTATTTTCATGATTTTGTTATTTTATTTTCATGATTTTGTTATTTTATTTTCATGATTTTGTTATTTGATTTTCATGATTGTTATTTTATTTTCATGATTTTGTTATTTTATTTTCATGATTTTGTTATTTTATTTTCATGATTTTGTTAGTTTATTTTCATGATTGTTATTTTATTTTCATGATTTTGTTATTTTATTTTCATGATTTTGTTATTTTATTTTCATGATTTTGTTATTTTATTTTCATGATTGTTATTTTATTTTCATGATTTTGTTAGTTTATTTTCATGATTTTGTTATTTTATTTTCATGATTTTGTTATTTTATTTTCATGATTGTTATTTTATTTTCATGATTTTGTTATTTTATTATCATGATTGTTATTTTATTTTCATGATTTTGTTATTTTATTTTCATGATTTTGTTATTTTATTTTCATGATTGTTATTTTATTTTCATGATTTTGTTATTTTATTTTCATGATTGTTATTTTATTTTCATGATTTTGTTATTTTATTTTCATGATTTTGTTATTTTATTTTCATGATTTTGTTATTTTATTTTCATGATTTTGTTATTTTATTTTCATGATTGTTATTTTATTTTCATGATTTTGTTATTTTATTTTCATGATTTTGTTATTTTATTTTCATGATTTTGTTATTTTATTTTCATGATTTTGTTATTTTATTTTCATGATTTTGTTATTTTATTTTCATGATTGTTATTTTATTTTCATGATTGTTATTTTATTTTCATGATTTTGTTATTTTATTTTCATGATTTTGTTATTTTATTTTCATGATTGTTATTTTATTTTCATGATTTTGTTATTTTATTTTCATGATTTTGTTATTTTATTTTCATGATTTTGTTATTTTATTTTCATGATTGTTATTTTATTTTCATGATTGTTATTTTATTTTCATGATTTTGTTATTTTATTTTCATGATTGTTATTTTATTTTCATGATTTTGTTATTTTATTTTCATGATTTTGTTATTTTATTTTCATGATTGTTATTTTATTTTCATGATTTTGTTATTTTATTTTCATGATTTTGTTATTTTATTTTCATGATTTTGTTATTTTATTTTCATGATAGTTATTTTATTTTCATGATTTTGTTATTTTATTTTCATGATTTTGTTATTTTATTTTCATGATTTTGTTATTTTATTTTCATGATTGTTATTTTATTTTCATGATTTTGTTATTTTATTTTCATGATTTTGTTATTTTATTTTCATGATTGTTATTTTATTTTCATGATTTTGTTATTTTATTTTCATGATTTTGTTATTTTATTTTCATGATTTTGTTATTTTATTTTCATGATTGTTATTTTATTTTCATGATTTTGTTATTTTATTTTCATGATTTTGTTATTTTATTTTCATGATTGTTATTTTATTTTCATGATTGTTATTTTATTTTCATGATTTTGGTATTTTATTTTCATGATTTTGTTATTTTATTTTCATGATTTTGTTATTTTATTTTCATGATTGTTATTTTATTTTCATGATTTTGTTATTTTATTTTCATGATTTTGTTATTTTATTTTCATGATTTTGTTATTTTATTTTCATGATTGTTATTTTATTTTCATGATTTTGTTATTTTATTTTCATGATTTTGTTATTTTATTTTCATGATTGTTATTTTATTTTCATGATTTTGTTATTTTATTTCATGATTTTGTTATTTTATTTTCATGATTTTGTTATTTTATTTTCATGATTTTGTTATTTTATCTTCATGATTTTGTTATTTTATTTTCATGATTGTTATTTTATTTTCATGATTTTGTTATTTTATTTTCATGATTGTTTTTTATTTTCATGATTTTGTTATTTTATTTTCATGATTTTGTTATTTTATTTTCATGATTGTTATTTTATTTTCATGATTTTGTTATTTTATTTTCATGATTTTGTTATTTTATTTTCATGATTTTGTTATTTTATTTTCATGACTGTTATTTTATTTTCATGATTGTTATTTTATTTTCATGATTTTATTATTTTATTTTCATGATTGTTATTTTATTTTCATGATTTTGTAATTTTATTTTCATGATGTTGTTATTTTATTTTCATGATTGTTATTTTATTTTCATGATTTTGTTATTTTATTTTCATGATTTTGTTATTTTATTTTCATGATTTTGTTATTTTATTTTCATGATTGTTATTTTATTTTCATGATTTTGTTATTTTATTTTCATGATTTTGTTATTTTATTTTCATGATTTTGTTATTTTATTTTCATGATTGTTATTTTATTTTTATGATTTTGTTATTTTATTTTCATGATTTTGTTATTTTATTTTCATGATTGTTATTTTATTTTCATGATTTTGTTATTTTATTTTCATGATTTTGTTATTTTATTTTCATGATTTTGTTATTTTATTTTCATGATTGTTATTTTATTTTCATGATTTTGTTATTTTATTTTCATGATTTTGGTATTTTATTTTCATGATTTTGTTATTTTATTTTCATGATTGTTATTTTATTTTCATGATTTTGTTATTTTATTTTCATGATTTTGTTATTTTATTTTCATGATTGTTATTTTATTTTCATGATTTTGTTATTTTATTTTCATGATTTTGTTATTTTATTTTCATGATTTTGTTATTTTATTTTCATGATTGTTATTTTATTTTCATGATTTTGTTATTTTATTGTCATGATTTTGTTATTTTATTTTCATGATTGTTATTTTATTTTCATGATTTTGTTATTTTATTTTCATGATTTTGTTATTTTATTTTCATGATTTTGTTATTTTATTTTCATGATTTTGTTATTTTATTTTCATGATTGTTATTTTATTTTCATGATTTTGTTATTTTATTTTCATGATTTTGTTATTTTATTTTCATGATTTTGTTATTTTATTTTCATGATTGTTATTTTATTTTCATGATTTTGTTATTTTATTTTCATGATTTTGTTATTTTATTTTCATGATTTTGTTATTATATTTTCATGATTGTTATTTTATTTTCATGATTTTGTGTTTTTATTTTCATGATTTTGTTATTTTATTTTCATGATTTTGTTATTTTATTTTCATGATTGTTATTTTATTTTCATGATTTTGTTATTTTATTTTCATGATTTTGTTATTTTATTTTCATGATTGTTATTTTATTTTCATGATTTTGTTATTTTATTTTCATGATTTTGTTATTTTATTTTCATGATTTTGTTATTTTATTTTCATGATTGTTATTTTATTTTCATGATTTTGTTATTTTATTTTCATGATTTTGTTATTTTATTTTCATGATTGTTATTTTATTTTCATGATTTTGTTATTTTATTTTCATGATTTTGTTATTTTATTTTCATGATTTTGTTATTTTATTTTCATGATTGTTATTTTATTTTCATGATTTTGTTATTTTATTTTCATGATTTTGTTATTTTATTTTCATGATTTTGTTATTTTATTTTCATGATTTTGTTATTTTATTTTCATGATTTTGTTATTTTATTTTCATGATTTTGTTATTTTATTTTCATGATTTTGTTATTTTATTTTCATGATTGTTATTTTATTTTCATGATTTTGTTATTTTATTTTCATGATTTTGTTATTTTATTTTCATGATTGTTATTTTATTTTCATGATTTTGTTATTTTTTTTTCATGATTTTGTTATTTTATTTTCATGATTTTGTTATTTTATTTTCATGATTTTGTTATTTTATTTTCATGATTTTGTTATTTTATTTTCATGATTGTTATTTTATTTTCATGATTTTGTTATTTTATTTTCATGATTTTGTTATTTTATTTTCATGATTTTGTTATTTTATTTTCATGATTGTTATTTTATTTTCATGATTTTGTTATTTTATTTTCATGATTTTGTTATTTTATTTTCATGATTTTGTTGTTATATTTTCATGATTGTTATTTTATTTTCATGATTTTGTTATTTTATTTTCATGATTTTGTTATTTTATTTTCATGATTTTGTTATTTTATTTTCATGATTGTTATTTTATTTTCATGATTTTGTTATTTTATTTTCATGATTTTGTTATTTTATTTTCATGATTGTTATTTTATTTTCATGATTTTGTTATTTTATTTTCATGATTTTGTTATTTTATTTTCATGATTGTTATTTTATTTTCATGATTTTGTTATTTTATTTTCATGATTGTTTTTTTATTTTCATGATTTTGTTATTTTATTTTCATGATTTTGTTATTTTATTTTCATGATTTTGTTATTTTTTTTCATGATTGTTATTTTATTTTCATGATTGTTATTTTATTTTCATGATTTTGTTATTTTATTTTCATGATTGTTATTTTATTTTCATGATTTTGTTATTTTATTTTCATGATTTTGTTATTTTATTTTCATGATTGTTATTTTATTTTCATGATTTTGTTATTTTATTTTCATGATTTTTTTATTTTATTTTCATGATTTTGTTATTTTATTTTCATGATTGTTATTTTATTTTCATGATTTTGTTATTTTATTTTCATGATTTTGTTATTTTATTTTCATGATTGTTATTTTATTTTCATGATTTTGTTATTTTTTTTTCATGATTTTGTTATTTTATTTTCATGATTTTGTTATTTTATTTTCATGATTGTTATTTTATTGTCATGATTGTTATTTTATTTTCATGATTTTGTTATTTTATTTTCATGATTGTTATTTTATTTTCATGATTTTGTTATTTTATTTTCATGATTTTGTTATTTTATTTTCATGATTGTTATTTTATTTTCATGATTTTGTTATTTTATTTTCATGATTTTGTTATTTTATTTTCATGATTTTGTTATTTTATTTTCATGATTGTTATTTTATTTTCATGATTTTGTTAATTTATTTTCATGATTTTGTTATTTTATTTTCATGATTTTGTTATTTTATTTTCATGATTTTGTTATTTTATTTTCATGATTGTTATTTTATTTTCATGATTTTGTTATTTTATTTTCATGATTTTGTTATTTTATTTTCATGATTGTTATTTTATTTTCATGATTGTTATTTTATTTTCATGATTGTTATTTTATTTTCATTATTTTGTTATTTTATTTTCATGATTGTTATTTTATTTTCATGATTTTGTTATTTTATTTTCATGATTTTGTTATTTTATTTTCATGATTATGTTATTTTATTTTCATGATTTTGTTATTTTATT
>NC_136520.1:23555520-23695520 GCF_053919585.1 Euprymna scolopes
CTGGAAATCGGTCACGCTACCCACTGCACCAAAGGGACAACAGGTTTTAACATGTAGTAAAATGTCTGAATAAATAGATGTCTCTTTTACCCAATGAGCGCATGTATAGAACAACGCCATTGTGCTACACTCATCAAGGTGCCATTTCTTTCAAGTTTGAATCCCTTAGCAATTATTTTAACCTACTAAATACCTCTAATAAAATTCTGCACAAAAATGCAGTCTTTTGAGCTACTGCACGCTGTCTAATGACCATCCATCTAGAAGGAGATACAATTTGAAAAACGGAGACAGACAGACAGACAGACAGACAGACACACACACACACACACACACACACACATAGTGAGATTCATATATCAGATTACAAACAATTGGATAAAATAATTGATGGACAAAATATGTTTGGCCTGAAGTCACAAAATTTAATTGATGTCATTTGAAAGCAAAAAGTCATTAAAAATAATAAATTATTATCTGGACTGCATCAAAACAAATTATTACATAATTATAGAAAACACAATCAGTTGTTTTCCTATTCTTATGTTGTGTTGTTGGTATTATGGCTGTCAATCTTATGGTTGTTGGAAGGTGATGGTAGTTTGGACTGCATTGTTATTTGTTTCTTTTTTTTCTTTATTCGTTATTTTTATGCAGAAGATCATATTTCTGACTATTTTTTGAAGAAAAGTTTGTGTTTATTATTGTTATTACTGACTTACAAGGAGCTTTCACACAGGTTATCAAAGATCTCTCCTTGAAAACATCCTTCGGTGTTCCCCGGAAGTTGAGTGACAATAAGTCTCCCCAGGTTTCCAGTACTCTCCACCTCTTTCGATATCATTTGCAAATAAATTTGCATTATTGCAACAGCTACTTGCCATTGATTTCTTCTTAGCAGTGGCTATTGGTCTTCACTGGAATTTGAGTGGCAATAAGCCTCCCCAAGGTTCCAGCTCTCTTCGTACTTATCTAGCAGTTCCTCTGTCTTTCCTTCCTCCTTGACTACTCTTTTTTTAGTGGGGGGGGACAGTGATGTGGTAACGGGAGAATGGGAATAGATATGCGGTTTCAGTGTTTTTGGTTCCATGTAGTGTTACATGTTTTACCTTTGCAGCAGTTTGTCTAATCCATGCGTGTTGCTCCTGTATGTTAGTTTCCACATTCAAGGGTTTTTCTTAATATTTCAGCTGTTTTCATTATTATTTTTCGTTGTATTTTTCTAGTTATTCCTTTGATTCCAATTATTTGATTTCCTTCATCTTCCATATCCCCTCTGGCTAGCTCTCTGTATTTGCTCCGTTTCTCCTTGTGGTCAGCTGGAACAACAAAGTCTACGACTTGACAGAACTTTTCTTTCTTGTTAATTATTACAACATCCGGTCTTCTTGCTTTGATAGGTTTATCAGTTTGTATGTCCATGTCCCATAGGACTTTACGATTCTCGTTTTCAAGTACTGTTGCCGGCTTATATTGTATCACTTGGCTGTGCGTTCGAGATGAAGTTGTTTGCATAATTCCCAGTGTACTACACTTCCCACTTGGTCGTGTCTGTTCTTGTATTCCTTTTGGGCCAGTTTGCTGCATTCACTTATTATATGGTTTCTCGTCTCGTCTCTTTGTCCACAGAGTCTGCATTTGCTGTTTTCTTGTGTTTTGGCGATCGTTGCTTTGATGTGTTTGGTTATAATCCAGTTGTCTTTTGCCGCAATTATTAGGGATTCAGTTTCTCAGCTTATGTCCTTTTCACATCCATGTCCAGGTGTTTTCGTTATTTTCATCTTTTGTAATCCTTATGAATCTTCCGTGTAGTTGTTTCTCTTCCCATTTTTCTTTTTTTTTGTCTTATCCTTTGTCTCTCTGTTTTCTGTTTTGTAGAGGTTTTCCGAGTCTCTCGCTGCTATGATTATTCTTTCAGTATTTTGCATTATGTATTTTACTAGTTTTTCAACATCGTCCTTCAGGTATAGTACGTTGTTCATGGTCATGAGTTTCCTGGTCTTCTGATCGAGCTGTTTCAGTTCTTCTTTAGTCCACTCTATGAACGGTCTAGAGTATCTTACTGATGATACTTCCCATATATTTATGCCTTTTATTAGGTTTCTGCTATATAATTTGGTTTCGGGTTTTCTTGTTCTCCTGAGGTATTCCTTTCCGATTCTCTCTTTCATTTCTGTTGATCTGATGGTGTCTGTCTCCAGTACTCCTACGTATTTATAGGCATTTTGTTCTCCTAGTGCCCTCATCTTCGTTTTGTTGGGTAGTTCCATGCCTTCTGTCATCTCTAGTTTTCCCTTTCTTATAACTAGTAGTGCATACTTTTCCATACCAAACTTCATTTAGATATCCTGACTGGTGATATTTAATAATGTCTCTAGGTCATTTTCGGTTCTTGCAAAGAGTTTCAGATCGTCCATATACATCAGGTGATTCATTTTTTCTTCCATGTTAAAGAACTTAGCACTCTTTCAGTATATTGTTCAGGGGCATCATGGCTATGATGAACAGTAATGGTGATAGTGAATCTCCTTGAAAGATGCTTCTTTGTAAGTTAATTTCTGTTATGTGTTGTCCATCAGCTGTCAGTTCCAATCTCCATGTTCTCATTGCAGTTTCAGTCATGTTGATGATCCTGCTTGGTATTTTGTACATTTTTAGGCATTCTATTATCCATACTTGAGGGATCCTGTCGTACGAATTTTTGTAGTCAAAATGGCTAAATTCTTTCTTCTTTTTACCTCCTTTAGGATCTTTTGGTTTATATATAGCAAATCATGTGTTCCACTTTTTCCTTTCTGCCATCCTTTCTGTTCCTCAGGGAGAAGTCCCCGATTATTCAGGGAGTAGTACATTTGTTCCTTCAGTTGTACTGTCAGTATTCTCCACATAGTGGGTAAGCACGTGATAGACCTATAGTTGCTGGGGGGCGGTTCCTTTCTCTGTGTCCTTCTGTGTCAACGTAGTTCTGCCTTTTGTCATCCAAGCTGGTACATTTGTTTGCTGTATACATCTTTTCATGTTTTGAGCTAGTCTTTCGTATAGAGTTGTAAATTTTTGGAATCAGTATATATATTTTATATTCATATATACTGAAAACATGCCACTTATCCATCCATCTATACTTACAGAATACGACATAACTTATATTTTTCAGACATACCTGTACTGAACTGTACTCCAAATCAAATGTTGTTTCTTGTATCTATATTGAGCATATATCTTATCTTTCAGTCGTATTAAATATTCAGTTTTGGGCACCAAATTTTCATTCCTAACATTAAGTAAACCATACTTCAACATATTATTAAACTAACATAAACAATATTTAACCATACATTAACTTCTTTCTCTGTCCTGTTGCAAATTTAGTTGCTTCCACTGCATGAATTTTTACTCCCTCTCCCATTAACAATGAAAATGAAAGCATAGTAATGTCCTTTTTAATTACTTCGAGGAGTATAATTTTTCAGTAGATATATAACCTAAATAACCGATTAATATTAACTACCTATGCGGGGTTGCAGAAATACCTGGTTAAGGACACAGGTGCGGGGCGAACCCTCTCAGTGCTGATGGACCCATAGATCTTCCCAGATCATCCGTCTAGGAGAAAGAAAACTCTGAAGCTAAACCTAGGGGAGGAAGGCCTCTTCAGTCCCAGACGACAACCTTCCTAGAGCTGATAACTCAAACAAATTACCGGTTGGCAAACCTAAACTGCTTAAGGAGGAGATAGGCTCTGTCTATCGCCCGGCTTTCATACTTCTTCTTTGCTTATTAGTCAGGTATAGATGTGCTATCACATGGACTCTACAGAATCACACAGTGGTTGACATTGTTTCCTGACTAGGGCAATGAACGCCGTTATCCCCCGCTCCTGCCACATCCCATCCCTCAGCTTGACACTGTGGGGTGCTTCAGTACCATATATGCCGGTACTGTTGGACTGGGCTGACTTTTGTCTAATGGGTTGAGGGTACCGGATTGATAGTTCCTGGCTGCTGTTTCCGACTGATAGTACAGGAGCCTTAACTTTTTAATAGCACTTAGAGCGGCTGCTCCATCAACAATTGTATAATATCGGGATGTTTGTAGTGCCATGTCGTGCATGGAAAGGGACCCTGCACTCATCCCCGTTAGGCTTTCCTGAGGCCACAATCCTGTGGGTGAAGACAGCTGATGGTCTATTTGTATTGCATGTCTGATATTCTGCACAACCACTTGTCCAGCACCCCTCACTCACCCTAACTGAAAATTTAAATTAAATAAAATGAAATGACAGCTCAAGCAAAAGTTACATATAAACCAGGACCAAACTCAAATAAAACCAACCTGCCTCCTCCCTTGAGGCTTGCATTTACGAATATCCACGTGCTTAGAACTAACTTAGATGATGTTGAAGCATTTCTCCTAGTAAACACCCCGGATATCTTAGCATTAAGTGAAACTAACCTACACTTCTCCATTCTCTCTAACCACTTTAACATGCCTTGGGGACAAGATCACAGTGTAGTATCTGTTCTTCAGATGCTGCACTTCAATTTCTTGTTCCCTGTCAGTGGAGGAGAAATACTTCACGACTGAGACAATTTTTATTTTTGTTCCTTTTCTCCACGTTAAAAAATGACTCTGGTGTCTAACTCTGTCCCGTGGGGAGGCATTGTAAATAGGGACCACTTTAACATGCCTGGTTATCTCCCACTCTGCCGTAAGGACTCGGACAAACATGCATGGGCTTGGAGTCTAGAGAAACAAAACTAGAATCAGACGACCAGGCCTTTATGTGCTTCAGGCTAAACATGCAACATAATATTAGCTACTTGTATTTTCTCTACCGCTCTCCCTCAACCCAGGACTGTACCCTAATAAACAAAGTCTCTGACAGCATAGATATAGCACTCTCCCTCGATACTAGCCCACAATTACATGCATTTGGTGACTTCAATGTCCACCACAGCAACTGGCTTCGATTCTCTACTTACATAGATGTAGCTGGTAGCACAACACATAGCTTTTCTATATCTCATTCTCTATCACAGACGGTTACATTTCTGACACGTTTCCCAGATCAGCAAGATCAACATGCCTCACTTCTAAATCTATTTCTGACCATAGTTCCCGATGACTGTACAACAAATGCCCAAAGCCCACTCGGGAATGCTGATCACACTATTATAATGGTAGAAATCACCCTAAATTCTCGCCCTAAAACCGAAGACCCACTGTTCAAAACAACGAGGTACTACAAAAAAGCTGACTGGGAAGCCATCAGGGAACTCATCAGAGATGCTCCATGACAAAATATCTTTTCTATTCCAGCGGAACAGTGTGCAAATGAAACCACTGAATGGTTCAAAACTGCAAGTAAACACATGTTCCCACACAGGAATTCTATAGGAAGCCCCACTCTCCCCAATAGTGTACTTCTGCTTGTGCAGCTGCCATTGCTCAAAGGCAGCATGTGTGCCGCAGATTCAACCGACAAAAGTCCAGTTCCAACAGACAGAAGTATATAAAAGCTAGAAGTAATTGTAAAAGAGAAATAGTGACAGCTAAGACAGAATACACTGAAACCACCTGAAAACGCATAGAAGCACAAAAATTAGGAACCCTTGATTTTTGGAAAATCTGCAACAGTGTAGTAAATAATAGGCAGTCAACGATTCCCCCACTATCAATCATGAGGTTGCTTGCACAGCAATCGACAAGGCTAATCTGCTTGCCAGTCGGTTTGCCTCAAACTTCACACTGGACCCGGCACACCACTCACTCCCCGACTTTCCTTTGCGGACAGACGCCACACTAGACGATTTGAAAATCACCCCTTCTCATGCACATGGTATCATAAAAAACCTAGACACCTCAAAAGCATGTGGACCCGATCTTATCGCGGCTGTGCTATTAAAAAAATGCTCCGTCGAGGTTGCTCCAGTTCTCTCCAAACTTTACAATAAATGCCTTAACGAATCTTGCTTTCCTGACTGCTAGAAACCATTAAATTATCGCCCCATTAGCCTTCTCCCACTTTTCGCCAAAATATTTTAGTCCTTAATTAATCAAGCCCTAGTCCAACACCTTACAGCTGTTAAACTCCTTACCAACAAACAATATGGATTTAGGCAAGCCCGTTCCACAGCAGATATCTTAACTGTAATCTCTGAACATATATACCGTTCACTAGACAAAATAGGGGAGGGTAGAGTGGTAGCCCTCGATATATCTAAGGCTTTTGACAGGGTATGGCACGATGGTCTTCTAAGGAAAATTAGATCATATGGTATCACTGGAAGAATTCATAATGTAATTAAATCTTTCTTAAGTAAGAGAAAAATCCAAGTTGTCCTCGATGGTCGTACATCTAAACAATATAATATAAATGCAGGAGTACCGCAGCGGTCTATCCTTGGACCTTTATTATTCCTGATATTCATAAATGACCTCCCTGATAAAATTGTTTCTGAAATGGGTATATTTGTTGATGACACAACGCTCTATAACAAGCATAAAAGGAAAACAAACGAACGCATATCTAAGGAAATGGCAGAAACAATAGAGGATGACCTCCAATCTGTAGTGGAATGGAGACACAAATTGATGGTCACATTCAATGCTGTCAAGACTAAGCTTGTTTCCTTCAATAATTACAAGAAACCTCCTCTACCACCAATAGCAATGGCCAAAAACACATTACCTGAAAGTACTTCCTTTAAATTCCTTGGCCTAACAGGGAATATGAACTGGAATAGATACATTGAGAGCATTAATAAGGCTGCAGCAAAGAAGGTGGGCTCTCTCTACCGTGCTAGAAAACTATTTATACCTGAAAGTATCCTGTATCTCTATAAGGCCACCATTCACCCATGTATGGAGTACTCTTGTCACATTTGGGCTGGTACATCTGCTGCTTGTCTCTCACTCCTGGACAGGGTTCAAAAGAGAGTCGCCAACCTGATAGGTCCTAAACTGTCATCTAAGCTTCAGCCTCTGTCCCACCGACGAAATGTTGCATCCCTCTGCCTGTTCCACAAGTACTTTAATGGTGAATGCTCTGACGAACTACAAGCACTGAGTACCCCCTTGACGTGACTACCTCCGACAAACCCAACAAGCAGCTAAGTCCCACCCCTTCACAGTAGAGATCCCTAGGTGTAAGAAAGCCTTCTACTCCAATAGTTTCTTCCCCAGAACTGGTAGACTTTGGAACTCCCTTTCGGGATTCTGCTTTCCTAACTATAGTGACATCCAGAAGTTCAAGTGTAATGTGAACAACCATCTTGTTACTCATCTCCCTTCATAATGCCCTCGATAAAAGGAAAAGAGAAGAGAAACGGCTACACAGATAATTCACAAGATATAGAACCAACTGTATTAAAGCAAAGATCAACAAGACACAGCAAATGCAGACTCTGTGTACAAAGGGATGAAACGATAAACCATATAATAAGTGAATATAGCAAACTAATCCAAAACGAATATAAGAATAGACACGATCAAGTGAGGAAACTATGTAAGCAACTGCATCATGAACATCCGGAAAAATGATAAACGCACAAACCAGTAACAGTACTTGAAAGCGGAAACCATAAAGTTCAATGGAACATAGATAACCCATCCAAGCAAAGCGATCAGATATCAGAATAGCTAACAAGATCACATATTTAACAAGATTTCGCCGTTTTAGCACATCAAGGAGACGAAAAAGCGAAGCAAATACAATGAACTGAAAAGGATATGGAAGATGAAGAAAGTCAAGATAACACCAATAATCGTAGGAGTACTAGGAACAATACTGAAAAACTTCGAAACAAGAATAGGAGAAATTGGAATATAACGAATATCAATAATGAAAACGGCTAAAATAGTAAGAAAAACCATTGCATGTAGAGACTAATACACATGAGCTACGAACGCCAACGGTTATATAGAAACTGCAATCGAATTAAAACAAAAGACAGAGGAACAGTACGTGCAACTAAGAAAGCTGAAACTGTATAATCGTAAGTTTATTTCTCAACTCCCAAAATATTGTAGTGCCAGCATCAACTGACCTCTTTTTTACGCTAGCTCCACAGAGAGGGCTTTGTGGAAATTCACAAATATTTCGGATGAATCGTTGGACGGTTTCTCTTTTCAGTTTGCAAGTTGTGCAGTAAGATATTTGTTAAAATTATGTTTGCCTGTTGGTACAGTCATGAGTAACAGGGAAAAGAGAAGGAATTTCAAGAGCTGATCAGGTATCAAACCTTCTTTAGAGTTTCGCCTATGTATTGATCTCAATTTATGCTGCCTGCGTTTAAGCAATACTAGTTAAAAAGATGGACAAGTTTATGGGTGATATCCTAAGCAGGGAGTTGTGTAGGAAGTTGTTTGTTCATATGACATTTAAATTTCAGTGTGTTGGATGAACAAGTCGATGAACAGGAGGCAGGAAGGCAACTGCCTTCTTTGCAGCAACCTTGACAGCATCTTCTATGTATAGAGGCCAATCCTTGTTTTAATAATGAAAAAAAGCTCAAAAATATTTTTTAATATTCAAAATGATCATCATATTTCCATCATATGTCTGGTTTTTATTTATCTCCTGTCATATGTCTGTGCTTTTTATTTATCTCCGTCATATGACATTGTCTTGTAAAACAGATAGCACCTTTTTTTAACATTTAAAATCCATGATCATAATCATAAGCAATATAAATTTGAATGCATAAAAGAAACTGCCAATTCTGCTGCAAAGAAAGTGACCTCCCCTGATTGGGCTACAAACTTCTGCCAGTATTTTATATATCTATAAATCCAAATTCTGTTCATGCCTGACATGATATGATCTGAGTCGATGCATCGAACACAAGTCTCTATCGTACTGAGCAGCATGCAAAATGATTTTATAATCAAGAGAATCCCGTTTGGTTGACCAAATTCCAACGCTAATCAGCGCAATGTTGCATACCTATGTTTTGCAAGTACTTCGACAGATCATGTTCTGGCGATTTTGCTGCATTGTATCCGCTTAACATAAATGCCCTCTGACCAACCCGACTACCAGCGAAATTCCACATCTTTACTGCAAATTTCGAATGTTTGAAAACTTTCTGATAATTTCTTTACTTGAACCGTTTTCTTTGGAATTGCCTCGCTGTTCCCTGTTTCTCCGATTGTACCAACATGCAGAATTTCAAATGTAATGTGAACCAGTATTTTACTTCCGAATTCCCAACTTAGTATGTGCGCTGGTCTCTAATCGTCGTGATCCCTCACGTATCAGTGGCAATATGCATTATTAAGCGTCAATAATAATAAAATGTGTACTGAAATATCGATCTCTGTACTTCACTGAAGCAAGGAAATCAATATATCACTATCTGCTTGATCGATCTTGCCAATAAGTTCAAAGAGAACGAAATAAGAGTTGAATGATTTCTGCTCGCACGATATGATTAGAAATCAACTTGCTTTCAAGTTCTTTGGAAAAGTTTCTTCGATGATGCCAAAGAATCTGTCAAAGACAGTCGTGTACCGCAATGTCTGGTATCAGCATGATTCTTGCAACCCGGGGGGAGGGAAAGCTAATCGACGATAGTCAATGCCAAAAAAATCGATTTTACACGATTCTAAACTATAAAAACACAAAAAGGTTATTCAGTTTCCGGTGAGAATGGAAAACATTATTTTAAAAATTGATTTTAGGATTAAAAGAATAAACGACGATACTTAAGTGTGAAAGACAAATTTTATTTCAAATATTTGCCTGAGAGACCAAAGAATTGTCGTGTAGTGTATCTAACCAAAGTTAGGGTTATCAATAGAAATGGTTTGTTGGTTTTTTCCCCTTACCTTGTTAGAGCCATTTTAGATGACGATATTGGGTTAGCGTTCGGGTTAAGCTGTGTTATAGCGAAGGAATAAAATGAAGGTTATATACACACGGGATGCATATATATTTACAAAGTGCTCAACCCAAAGAGGGGAGTTTTTAATTGTCATCCACATACAGTACTGTTTCGTTGTATCAAAACTCATTAGTGCGGCTAGACATACACCTTTCCCCAGCCGTGGATTGAACCTACAACCGTCGCATTGACAGGCTACGAATCAGTGCCGTAAATATGCCTCCTCGAGTGTGTATTAAATCCACAACCACCCGTCGCAACAGTGATCTAACCATCAGTTTGTTTACAAACAAATTAATAGTGGGTTTCGCTTAATAGCTTTTATACGCGTCGGGTGAATATATATATATATATATATATATATATATATATATATATATATATATATATATATATATATATGTATGTATGTATTCACCTGACGCATGATGATAATTTACATGGGTTTGGAATTAATTATAAATCTTGATTGAAATACTGATACATAATAATTACAGGTAGAAAATAATAAATTTTAGGATTTGATTTAAAATAATTAACTAAAAAACTTTAATAAATAATAAATAAAATAAATAATGCGGATGCAATTCTCTAGCTATATAAAAGCCAAGTGCGTCCAAGGATGGAGTACTGCTATACTGTGTGGCAACATGTTGACAGGAGCTGCTAAAAACAGGCTATCCTGCCTTGACAGAGTACAGAATAGACTTTGTAGCTTGGTGGAAGATACCCTTTTCTCTTCCCTGCAATCTCTCTCCCATAGAACAGACATTGTGAGCCTGTCTTTGTTTTATTGAAGAAGCTCCAATCTCTGGTCACCCCCTCGTCAATCTTTCACGAAAAACACCCGTCTAGCTTAAACCACCGTCAATAATTTTCCCCACTCTTTATCTGTGTCTAAATTAAAACGTAGATTCCATGAACAAAGATTATTTCTTAGAAGTGCACGCCTGTGGAACTCTCTTCCGTTTGCCTGTTTCCCGCCTGACTACAACTTGGATGTCTTCAAGTCCAACATAAACAAATTCCTGATAAACCGCCCCCTTAAGTAAGACACTTTATCAATTCTCCATTACTAACGATATTATCCCATTGATCACTGTACACGCAACAACCCTTATCCCTGAGTGGCTTTCGGGCTTTGATAAGTGGTGACTACCATGTAAAAAATTTTTTTAATAAATACGGTTATAAATATATAATAGCACACATTGAATTATATTTAGAATCCTTTTTAGAATGGCAATGGAAATAAATAAAGAATTGAAATAAATTAAATAAAATAAATAAATACATGTTATTAGGAGCAAAAGCAAATAATCCTAACATAAAAATTAGCATCGATGATATTGAATATTTAGTTATAATGGCATACATTCATGAACACACATTTAAAATAAATTACATTTTAAATATAATTTTAAGATATTAAAAATCGAAAAGAATTAGGGTATATTGGAGTTTACATCAAATAAATATATTTTCACTAATCTAATTTATTGATTAGATAAATGAAAATATATTTATTTAAAGTAAATATAAGAGACTTATAATGCAATCATTGAAGTGAATATAATATTTTTTTTTACATGGGGGTCATCACATACTAAAATGTATAAAAATTGTATATAAATATGGATTAGGTTATACTAAAACTGTTTTTTAAAAATAAGGTTTAAAGAAATTATATAATTAAGACATGATAACAATAAATAAATAAATTTATAAAATAAATAAAACATAATCAAAAAATAATAACATTTAAAATCAAACAGTAAACTCATAAAATCAAAAATTATGTAAGTGAAACAATTCAGTATACGTCTGAAAGTAAGTAGCGTCATCTGAATGGAGGAAATAAACAAAAGTATTGAAAAAATAAGAAATCTCTCATATTAATGAAAATAAATGGTTAATTGATCCTAACTATTAGGTTGCTGCAAAAATTATGTCCTTTTTTCACGTTCAACTTTAACGGATCATAAATCCTTTCATAATAAACTTTATTAATCGAAATAAGTGCCGTTAGAATCAACATATTTTTTTTCCAGCAAGAAACAAGTTAATTTATCCCATTAGCATAGAAATCCGGAATTCTGGTAGCGATGAAGTCATTGAAGACCAATTTGCATCACAGCATTCGGTCGGGTGGCCCAGAGGAAAATAATAGCAGACCTTTTGTTGAATTCAAAGCTTCGTCTCATGTTAAAAATAGAGTCATTGGTACTCAGGCTCGCGGTCCGATCAAAATGACATTGTGGTCCGGATCTAGCCCACGGGCCCTAGGTTGTTTTAGAGTATAAGTATTACAGGCTCTATCCAAAGGAGAATGATCTTTGAAATGAATAGAAACTATCTACATCTTTGATGCACGTTTAAACATAGGATGATGAGAATTCTGTGATTTCTCACAAAACGATTTGAAGATGAAGTTATCCACTTATCAAACTTCTTGAAATCAGGAAATCAGGAAAACGTTTCTTCTGCCATGTAAAAGAATCTAAAACTATCAAAGGGATTTGTGTGCTTGAGAGGCTGGTTACTGGAACATTATGGGAGCGGCTGATTCGACTTGAAAAGCTGTGCCAAGAATTTTCATAAGAATTCAAAAGATTTCAAAAGTAGACCGATTCCACTTTGTCCAAATCTCTTTAAGACAAAACATAGTGTTTTTTTCTATTAGGATTTTTTTTAATCTTATCTCTTACTTCTATTAATTGTGTTATCTTTTATTGCTTAATTCAGGAAGTGATTAGTGTAGTATCTGTTCTGTGCTTACGATAGCATTCGCCCAGGTATTGTCTTCTCCTTTTTGGGAGTTGTGTAGCATCTGTTTTTTGTTTTTTTTATGAAACCATTACTTCCCTACAATTACTTCCTCTTTTATGGTACATCAACAAGAAATTGTTACAGTTGAGATTGTTTCAAATATTTCTGATGTTCTTTGTTGCATTTTGTTAGAAGTGTCTTCTGAAATGAAATCGAGTTATTTTTTAGATTTTTTTAGTGTATTTTCAGGAAGAAAAATTAATACATAGTAATTGAGGTATTTTTTTATCTAAAGGATGAAAAAATAATTATCTGAAGGATAAAAAAATCCGGAGAAACTTTGTTATGGATTATTATTCGTCGAACTACTCTTCTCATCTTGAGTGTAATTTTCACAAAGTTTTGGTCGATATAACCTCCGACCTTTTCAGGTGTATCTTGTCGAACTCGTGAATGTGGACGGAATTTTTAGCGGAATCCTTTATTTACTTCACGGAGGTAGGGTGCTCTTGTTCCGTCAGCCATGACTGGATAGAGTTCCTAAGTTATTCGCAAATGTATATTTCGGTCGTCCACACTGAGGATTGAACTTTCAACCTTCAGGAAAATATCACTTTAATAATTGATTTTTCCCAGTACTCTAACCACTGCGCCATGGCTCCTTGCGGACCGAAACGCCACGGATCCTTATCGACTGAAACGTTGAGAAAATCACACTCAAGATGAGAACAGTAGTCCGGAAAATAATAATACAAATAATCAATCCGCATCTCAAAAATTCAGAAACGTCAACACTTTGTTATGTTTGTTCAATAAAAGAACTATTTATTGTTATAAATATTTTTATTCATACAAACATGTTTTAGTCACAGCATGTCTTTTCTTCATGTTTTCAGTTTTTGGACAGATACTTCGATCTTTAAAGGTTACTGGACTAAATCAAAGTATTCAATATTACGCGGCTAATTACAAATAATTCAATACGCGGAGAGTTCCAAAAGTAATGCGTCCTATTTTTATTCCTCCCAATTAGATCAGAGGGAATTGAAAATTGTATTGTTGTAAGGACTAAACTTATGCATTCATGACCTGAAAGTTTCATCTCTCTGTTGCAGATATTGACGATGTCAAACTCTAAGAAAGCAACTCATCTCATAGGCGGGAGTCAGAAGCAGAGATGAAATATTGAATTCTTGGCAAAAGTGCATTGAGGATGGTGGTGACAATGTAGAAAAATAAATTCTGGAGTACAAAATGTAGCTCGTTTTAAGGGTTCCACTCCCGTCTTTGTAACTCTTCAATTTTGTGAACTTAAAAGAGTAGGAGACTTTATTTTAGAACGGTCTGTGTATATATTTATAAACAGAAATATATGTATTTATATTTATATACATCGCTCTCTGTCTGTCTGTCTGTCTGTCTGTCTGTCTGTCTCTGTCTCTATCTCTCTCTCTCTCTCTCTCTCTCTCTCTATATATATATATATATATATATATATATATATATATATATATATATATATCAATTGTACGCCCAGTGACTGCAATGGCTGTAATACCATAATTTATATATATATATATATATATATATATATATATATATATATATATATAATGACCGCCAAATTTATGGAGTGATGTTGATTTTCGTAACAGAGTCTGTCCTTAAAAATCTACCAAAATCAGGTAATTATCAAATCAATATAAAATTTTATATGATTAATAAGTAAAGAATGCACTTTATATGGATGCAACTTTTTTCATATTCGTTTTATAAAAATATTTTTGGGGACTTCATATCCCCCCTTTCTCATTTGTCCTTTGTTCGACCCCTTGAAGTCCAAGCGATCCACTAAGCACACACTCATTTTGTGGTAGGAGAGTGAACGAGGGTAGAAAAACAAAAAAAAAAACAACAAAAAAATTCACAGTGTGCCTTCGATATCGAAGATTGAAATCGGAAATTTGAATATGTTTAATTTTTTTTATCTTTTGTGTTTGAGATTCGTTGAATATGTCATCAATAATTATTATCTTTCAGATGAGGATAAAAAATATTATTTTGGAAGGCACTAAAATAGGCATACTTTTAAATCTTTAAAAATAAACTGAAGATTTTATTTTAGAATGTGTAAACATTCCGTGTGACCGTGTACCAGTACACAAAGAATACTTTAAAGAATCGGTACTACTACTACTACTACTACTACAACAACAACAATAACAATAATAATAATAATAATAATAATAATAATAATAATAATAATAATAATAATAATAATTAAAACAAAAAAAAACAGCGTGTGCAAATTATAAGTGATAATTGTATATGTGTATTACGATTTTTTCAAGATACGGTAGCCCGTTACGGTTTACAAAAAAAAAATGTTATCTCCCGTTTTGAAAATTAACTATAACTATGGAGACATTGGTTTCCGTGAATGATGGTTTTGGCATTCCAACAAGTTGCATACCCCTAGAGGATTCCAAAAACGGCAATGAAGAATTGGGAAAAATACAGTATGATTTAGTTTATGGAAAAAAGTGTGGCTCATTAGTTATTATTATTAATAGGAAAGGAAAAATGATTTTAATCATGAAATTAAAAGCTGACTAAACGTGATATTAAAACTAAGAAATATAAAAATTTATGTTTGATGTAAAAATAGAAAAAAAAGACAGGTTTTCTCTACTTTTAACAAGTACTAAGAAATATTTAAAGCTTGCTTAATTATTATGAAGAAAAATTATAAAGCTAAAAATAACACATTTCACATGTCGTTTGTAATTGCAATTTAATTCAATTATAAAAAAAAAGATGTATTTGCCTGTCTAGTTACAGCAACATTCATGAAACTGATTTAATAAATATTTAGAGACGACTTAGTTCACATACCTAAAATCCAAGATGGCGGCGGTAAGCACATGGTTTACAAAATGTACGAGATCGTGCGAAATAATTACATTATTTGAATTTATTTAAATATAAGGTAATTATATACTAATATTAGCCAATCATAGTAAATTTTATTTAGGCATAAAAAATTGTTTAATCGATTTGAAAACCTTTTTAAAATATTTATATTTTGTTGACATACAGCATAAAACGCGTTTTTTTTTTATTTAAAACTTAAAATTCTATTAAAAATTATAAAAAAAGATTATATTATTCTGCTTTTAACATGATAAACTTCGGGGTTTATCTTTCTGGTAAAACCAAAAAGTTGCAACTCTGTTTCCGACGCCTCTAGTGATGATATTGTCGTCATTAGAAAGTGTAGAAATAGAGTTTTAATTAAAAATAGACAACGGACCAAAAATAACAAGCTGGATCCATTGATTTATTCATGTTTTTTTAGCCGAGATGACTGATTTTACATATTATACAACCTTAGTAGTTATATAGAAGTTGAGACAATAGGTCTCTGCAGAGATGACGGCCTTCTAGTGAAAAAACGCAGATGATCCTAGATTCGAAAAAATCAGAAAGAATTTCTAAAAGAACTGAAGTTGATACAACTTCAAATGCGAAAATAGTATTTTTTTCTTGCTGTAACTTTAAACTATAGTAAAGAATTGTACGAATCTTATAAAACAATTATATGAATTCTATTTACGTCCACCCACTTTCAAATCACCCAAAATTTATAATCGATCATATCCCTAAATCTGTCAGTAAAATAATTAGCAATACTCCTAACAAAGCTCTAGAAGACAGTGTTTATAAAAATGTCAAGAAACTAAATAAAGCACACACAAAGGAACAGGTCAACCAGAGGCCAAATACGCCTTTGTCCGATAAATGCAAGCTCATTGGCTGATAGGAAGGGCGCGGTGGATACTAGAAAGCTGATTGGCTAACTAAAATCTCAACAGAAGAGGAGCATATAAAAACGATAAACAACCAGAGAATTCGCACATAATCCTGAAGAGTCCTAGAGTGAATTAAATGCGGAATATTCAGTGTAGCTTAATCGCCATATATATTTTATAAATTACTAACTAGCTCTACCTACGTATTGAGCACTTTTGAAGTAAATACTTCAAAGTTTACGCATAAATCTATACTTTCGTATATTAATTTTATGTGAGTAAATTAAGTAGTTATATATATAGAAAGTGTGAGAGAATATATATATATATAATGATTTTCCACAACCGAACAAATGTCGCAGCCCACAAGAGCTAAGAAACCAACAAACCTGAAGTCCAAGACTCGAGTTTCGCCCTCATTTGGGCTCCTCAGTTAGACATATCCGAACTCAGGATTTGAAACCCATACCTCTTGCATGCTAGGCGATCACTCTACCAACTGATCAAACACGCCACACACACAAGAAAGTCTATTAACTTACACAGATCAAGCAACCCGTGGCACAGATTCGACAGTGGAAAGAACCTACATCATATCGAAAAGGGACGAGGTATCAAACCAACTTTAACCCAAGTCGACGTCTCCCCATTAGGAATTTCATATACTCGAAAGGACGATGTCACCCCAACAAGCTAACCTTACGAGTAATTTTCAGCCAATTATTAATTAAGGTGAGATTATTTACGACAGTGCTCTACCCAAAGAGGGGGGTTTTAAAATATATTTGTAGTCATCGACATACAGTTCTGTTTCGTTGTATCACAACTCATCAGTGCCGCTAGACTAGCATCTATCCCAAGCCAAGGATTGAACCTAGAACGGTCGTGTTGACAGTCGGCGGTTCTCCCACTCGACTATTGAATTGACGCCCGTAAATAACTCGTCGATATCTATATTTATATACATGCATTTATATATATACTAGCGAGGGGTACCCGGCGTTGCCCGGGTGTTTGGAGGTGTGTGTGGTTTTGGGTAAATCAAAACTCCGGGGGGGGGGGTTAAAATAAAAAAAAATGTTTTGGTAGGTAAGTATGAGGATCGAACACGAACTGTTGGGGCAAAGTTGTAAATTTAAGTGTGGAAAAAAAAGAGTGCGCCGGTTTTAACCATTGGGCCACCACGAGATGCTAACGGAAACACGTTCGACTTTATTTAATTACTTGAATTTGGCAGGTGCCTCATTTTTATGACTTAATGAGGTCAAGTTTGACTGTGAGATAGTATTTCATTTACTGCGGGAACGCTTTTTTTTATTTTTATTTTCCCAAGGTGTTATAAGAAAAAGTCTAATCTACATGCAGCGAGCGAAAACTGTTGAATATTTATCTTCCCGAAGTCGAGCAAATTAAATAGACAGGCGAGCTCTGTTGTTAACTCTGAGATATTACGATTTATATGTGATATAAAAAGTTTTTAAAAAGTTGTGAAGCGACCGACTTTGTGATATATTTCCATTCTATGGAGGTCAGGCGCGAACGAACGCCCCATAATTTTATTATACCATATTTCTTCAAACTGAAACATAATTATCAAAGTATACTTACTCAGATAGATATGAAAAGTCTTTATTAAAGTTTGTGCCTATTTCCATTCTATGGAGGCCAGGCACGAACGAAACCCCCACAATTTTATTTTACCATCCCTATTTAAGTTAAAACATACTTATCAATTTTTCTCATGTACATCTATATCAAAAACACTTGTAAACTTTTTGTTTTAATTTTTAAATTTTTGGTTTCCGTACTTTGTGGTCCAGGCTCTAACGCACACCTCAGAATTTTAATGAACTACTGTTCTGCCACATCAAAAATACCCATTCCTGTGTCTCGATACATCTTCTATCATAATATGTAATCAGGTTTTTAAAATAGTAAACCACATAGGAGCCTATCCGTGACCCACCCCCCACTCACACACACAGACATTCCGCTTTATATTATAGATATATATATATTTATATATATTTGTATATATATTTATATATATGTATCTATATATTTATATATATATACTTATAAATATATATATCTATATTTATATATATATATTAATATATATATATTATATATAGACTTATATCTATATATTTATATATATATATATATTTATAGATATATATATATTTATATATTTTTTTTTCATGTATGTATATTATATATATATATTTATATGTCCATATATATATTTATATATATTTTATGTATTTATTCATAACTATATTCATATATTTATATATATATGCATATATATACATATATATCTATACATGCATATATAAATATATTTATATATATATATATATATATATGTATGTATATATATAGATGTTTATATATATATTATATATTTATATATATATATTTATATATATATATATTTACATATATATATATATATATATATATATATGTATTTATATATATTTATATATATATACATACATATTTATATATATGTTTATATATATAGTTATATATATATATATTTATATATTTATATATATTTATGTATATATATGTATATATATAATTTTATATATTTATATATATTTATGTTTCTATATATTTATATATATTTATGTTTCTATATATTTATATATATACATATGTGTATATATATTTATATATATATATTTATATATATTTACCTATATTTGTGTACAGTAAATATATATTTACCTATATTTGTATACAGTAAAACTCCTTTAGTTTGAACTTCCTCTAAAGTTGGACTTCCTCTAAAGTTGCACTTTCTATCATTTGGACTTCTTCTAAACCTTGACTTTCTCTAAACTTGATCTGTCTCGTCATTGAAATTGTATTAGCATATTTGATGCGGAGTTGCAGTAAAACTGTTTACATGGTTTAGTCAGATATTGCGCAGAAATGTTAATGTTGGTACTATGTAATTAATGTAGATTAGCTATTGATAATTAATTTACACTTACTGTAATTTTTTTTTCAGATTGCTATATTTAAAGCAAGCACATTAACAAAAGCATGGGGTAAATTATGCCCAGCACCAAAGAATTCTGAACTGAAAGAATCAGAGAATACATCCGGTCTAGAAAAAATTCTTGAAACCAAACGCTTACCGACCTATCATGCTGTTCTTAAATCACTTAATGCAAATGGTGTTGAAATGGGGGCGCAACAAGATGAGGAAACTACTGATCAATATCCTGAAGGCAGTAATGGTGATGAAAATAGCGACAGCTCCCATTCTCTTGCCCCTAATGTAAATAACCAAGAACACTCTGATGAAGCAATATCTTGGGATGATGCAGAAAAATCTATGGAGACGGTTATAAAATTTCTAAAAAAAAGTCCTTACTTTAGTGACAACTATGTTTTGCAAGCAATTTCACTCCGAAGAGATATAATCATAAAGAAGCAACAGAACCAAGAAATTGTAGATTTTCGTGATCACTTACGGAATACAATGACAGCGCCCGAGAGCTCATTCGATGAAAATAGAAACTGCAATGAGACTCATTCAATGAATAAATAAAAAAAACTGTATTTTACATAAATGTATGATTTCTGTAAATGATAACTTAGGTAATAAATACCTAATAAGTAAGAGTAGATTTAATTTATTTTCAATGTTTTTGTTCCTGGTAATAATATTCAACAATTCTTTCTTGCAATATATCGTAAACTCAACTTAATATATACTTGAAGTATCATATATCATTTACTATTTCGTAATTCTTAGAAAATTAAAGTTAACTACGGCACATTTTTTTATTACGAAACTTTACCAGCATCCTTTAATTCAAACGAAGCGGATGTTCAAATTATAGGAGTAATACTATATATATATATATATATATATATATATATATATATATATATATATATATATATATATGTATGTATGTATGTATGTATATGTATATATATATATATTTACATATATTTATATATATATACTTATTTATATATTTATATATATATTTATATACATACTTATATATATATTTATATATATATATATATTTATATGTATATTTATATATATATATTTATTTATATACACATATATTTATATATATATATAAATATATATATATATATATATATATATATATATATATATATTTATATTTAGCCAGTAGAGTTTAGTTTCCTAGAAGTACATCCAATGAAACAACATGTGTCTACCAAAGAGTGCTCAATGAGTAAACAGAGCAGGTATATGAAATTTATTTATAGAAACATTGATGGCTACATATGTGCATACATGTTTCTGTAATCACCCGCGTTGGGGGATTACGTTTCAGGCCAAGAATTATCGTCGAGAACTGATATTTCAAACAAAAACATTTTCTTATTTCGTTTACAAAGTTAGAATGTAACATGGGTGGGGGTTATGAGCGGGGAGAGGACAAGTGAGGTCGTCGAAGATAATAAACATCTTTTTTATTTCCCTTTTTTTATATTCCCTTTTTCTTAAGTTTATCCATCCCATCTTTTGGTTTATGGCATAAGGTACTTGAGAATGTAGTATTTTTGTCTTGCGGTCTGTAAATTAAAAACATTCTCATGGGCATAGAGTGCTGACCGGTGCCGTTTAATCCACACACACACACACACACACACACACACACACACACACACACACACACACACACACTAGAAGCAAACATACGCTTATATCTATGATATCTTTGAACAAACGCCGTCTTATCTCTCTGCTTTACTTTTGGCAACCCGCTTTTGCCTGGGAGTCCAATATTTAACATTAATATAATATTTATATTCATCTTTGCAATTATATAGACTATTATTCTCTCCTTTCTCTCTCTCTCTCTCTCTCTCTCTCTCTCTCTATCTCTATATATCTATATATACTTTTCTCTCTCAATATCTCTACATTTATTTCTCTATATCTCTCTATCAATATCTCGTCTCGGTTCTCTATAGCTACCACAACCCCTTTTCTCTATATCTTTTATATCTCTGTATTTGTCTTTAACTCTTTCTTGTTATTTCGCTTTGGTTTTATATCTCTCTATCTCCTTCTATTTATCTTTATATTTACCTCTCTCTATCTCCCTAATCACAGAAACAAATCATCCTTATTTTAAGATCCATTTCACTTGCACTTGTTTTCTATTTCCAATTGACTTTGATTCGTATTTATTGGTCAAACAACGTTCGTTTTCACATCGTTTTCACATCGATACACGTTGTAGACAGACTCCCGATAATTTTGAAAGCTACATAATGAGAAATTATGCGATTTTATTTGTCAGATTAAATTTGATTACAAAATGTCTTCTTATGATTCATGCCCAGACATGGAAAGAGACGAGGATTTGGGTTAGTGCTAATTTGAATGCAACGAGAATAAACAATAACAGTGGCCGTCGAGACTGATTTACAACAAAATCAATAACCCAGAATCGATCAAAACCTCTATCAAATCAAGCAGAGACCAACTAACCTACTCAGCCCGTTCTGATGAAATACGCACATATCTATCTATCTATCTATCTATCTATCTATCTATATATATATATATATATATATATATATATACTTTATTTACTCACATAAAATTAATATACGAAAGTATAAATTTATGCGTAAATTTTAAGTATTTACTTCAAAAGTGCTGAATACGTAGGTAGAGCTAGTTAGTAAGTTATAAAATATATATGGCGATTAAGCTACACTGAATATTCCGCGTTTCATCGACTCTAGGACTCTTCAGGCTTATGCGCCTATCTATCTATCTATCTATCTATCTAAATCTCTATATATATATATACATGTATATGTATGTACATATATGTGTATGCGTACATATCACGTTAATACGGGTAGATATACAAGTATGTATTCATTTTAAGAAGGGTTTTCTTTTATTGGTCACAACCTTGCGTACAATTATAAATTGAACAAATTGTGCTTAATCAGCGCATAGAAAAAAAAACAATATTTCAAAAGTTTAACAATCACAAATAGAAAGAGAGAGAGAGAGAGAGAGAGAGAGAGAGAGAGAGAGAGCTGTACACACAAATATGACCTTTCTTTAAAAGTTTATTTATTCATTACTTGAATATTTTATGGATCGATAAATATTATAACTTATTTAGGCACCGCCAAAACTGGGGGCGGGGGGGGGGGCAGGTAAGTACGTTTTGACGGACCGTCTTTTTAAAAATCTACCAAAAATCAGATAATTATCCGATCAATACGAAATTTTCAGCGATTATTAAGAGAAGAATGAACTTTATAATAGTGTACTTATTTTTCATAAACAATATTTATATATATATTTTTTTTTGCTTACAACTCCCCCTTGTTTTGAGGGGGTTCCAAATATGCTTAAAATAATCATCTGAAACTGAACAAAACATATTGTGTTGGTGTAAGGGATAGGATTATAGATTTTAAAAAAAAATTGTTTGCATACCTTATTTTGACGTCTGAATATCAGAACTTCGATTGTGTTTAATTATCCCGCTTTTGAGTTTTGAAGTGTGAAATTCGGTGAATATGTTAAGTAAAATAATTAATTTAAGTTAAGCAAAACAAAAAAAAATGTTTTTAATATTTATACGAAAAAAGCCATTTTAAAATCTTTGATAAATAAATTAACATTTTTTTTAGCGAGTCGAATAATGCATGACCATTATTAAGCAGGGCATGCTTTGAAGAATCGATACAAAAAAAAATTCGATAAATATTGTGCTCTTTGTGTTAAAGATAGCATCATTTTTTCGATCTCGTTTGAAAACGTTTGCCGCCTTTCGACTACGGTAGACCAAACGCGCTGAAATAATTTTTTTTTATTCTGCTTTAAATTGCCCCCCCCCCCCACCACCACCATTTTGGGGAGCCTAGCCCCCATACACATACACATTAAAAACCAATCTCCTACAAATGGTCACCTATCTGGTACTGGCCAGCCTCAGCGTTAATAATACATTGAAATTTTCGTCACTGAAAAATAAGTTTTTTTTGGACTGTTTGGTCTTCCATAGTTAGCTTTTTATCAACTACAAACGTAAACATTGTCTAGATCGACGCGAAGTAACTGGTTGCCTATATGAATAAGTGGAATTATTTGAAATACCGGTACTTATATTATAATATGTTTGCATATTCTCATAGAAAATCATCCTAAATCTTAGTTAGACAACAAATAAATAAATTAATTATTTCAAAACCCTTTTTTTTTAATATTTATGTACGTTTTTTGTGCAAGACAATGTCAATTGTTAACTTTTGGGGAAAATTTAAGATTTAAAATTTAATTAAAAATAGTAGAAAAAGTTTTCTATATGATAAAATTCAGGGTTTTATCTTTCTGGAAAAACAAAAGTTACTCAGATTTTAATAAATGTAATTTCGTTTTAAAAAACAACTTGATTTTTCGGCCATTTTTGGCGGTGTCTAAATTTATTTCATTTGTTTTTTCATTATCGATTCTTCCTGTTTTTTTTTGTTGTTTTTTTTGTTGAATTTTCTATTTTGTATGGTGAGCTTTTTTTTATTTTCTTTGTGACTTTAGTTATATTTTAATTATATACGTGTATGTGTGTGTGCGTGTGTGTGTGCGTTCACAGACTGTTTCCATGTATCACAGTTCTTCAGCAGGTGTCTCAAGCCGATTAAATCTCGACACTTTTGACATCAGTCAGCGTTTCTAACCATTCAGCTATCTGGCAGATAGTTAAAGTAAGCGAAATCTACGATGAAAAACATTGTCAAATGCGGAGAGCTCAAAGCTAGTTGCAGTTGGCGTTTGTACTTACTAAAATATTTTATACCAAAAACTTTAACACATAACAAAAATTTATGTATTAGTGATGGGACGAATTCAAAATTTTTTTTCCCGATTCCGATACAACTATCGATTTCGTTCTAAATTTCCGATTCTGATACGATTCCCGATTCCGATTCTTTTAAGATTTATAAATATTTAATTAGAGATTTGTTTTTCTTTTTTTGTTTTTGTTTTTGTTTTTTTGTTTTTGTAAATTTATTTATTACATAAACCCCCAGGTAATATTCGTGTATATTTTTTCTCAAATTCTTTCCTTGTAATTATTTCAAATTGTAAGACAACAAAAGACTTATTTTGATTTTAAAACAAAGCCAATTTGTATCAGTTCGTCGTTTATGTGCAACATGTTACTTCAAAGTTTTCATACACAGTTCAAAATAGTCGGCGATTATTAGGCAATATGAGAAGTCTGTGCTTTCTCTCTATGAATGAAGTTAAGGTTTTATTTTTATTTTAAAACTTTGATGGATTATTAAATTGATTTGCTTTGCTGTAAAAAACGAGATGCAAATAATAATAATAATAATAATAATAATAATAATAATAATAATAATAATAATAATAATGATGATAATAATAATAATAATAATAATAATAATAATAATAATAATAATAATAATAATAATGACGACGACGACGACGACGATGATGACAAATTTGTAAATTAACGCTCTCAACTAAATCCCCATTCCAAAAAGAAATATTACTTTTATAGTTGATTACGTGATTACGTGTGAACCCCTTAAGAAATTTGAAGGAAAAAATCATTTTAGTATTTAGAGTGTACGATCAGCTTCTAATTTAAATTTTTAAAAATCTGTCATTCTTTTTTGGATGCCGGCACGCCAGGGCCGTCACAGGTAGGGGTGGGGCTAGTCTTTTTTAAATAGGGCTTAATCACGATCAACGGAAAACTGAAAATGTTTTATGTTAGTTTGACCGATTCTTTTAGCAAACTAGTGTGAAAAGTCTGTAAAGAAGTAGAGATAAAAACTATAAAACTTTATTGCTGTTATATCCCCTCTCTTTCTTTCTCTTTCTTTATTCGTTTGACATTTCATCATAATTTATAACCCTAGCAAAGCCATTATGCCAGCGTCAGCCGAAAGTCAGACTTATAAAATCAACAGTAGGTTCTTTGATATGACAGGGGCGGTCTAGAATGAATGTTCTGCTTAGAGCACAATTGAACAATGATACTTGACTTTTGTGTTTTCAACTTTAATTTAAGTCATTATATAAAATAATTTTATAAAATATACATTAGGTTCTCTACAGTGCAATGTAGACCACAATGTATTGTGGACTAAGTCACTGCATGAAGGCATGTCTTCCTCTCGGTGCACCGCGATGAGTCTCCAACTAGAGCAGGCAATTAATCGATTTGATTGAAAAAAAAAACGGACGAATTTACCGATTTCGATGACAATAAAAATATGGGAGTGCGAAACATTCGTTGATCATCATTCAATCACGGGAAACGTCGGGTCTCTCTGCTGGTAATAGCTTATTCTCTTTCACTACACACCAGTTATAATTGCGAATTTGGGAAAAACATAAACAAACATAAACAAAAAAAAGCAATGATAATTTCATAAATATTGGCAAACCAGAACAGTCACCTATTGAAAGTTAGCAGTAAACGTTGTTTGATCAGATCCTTTTCCTGATATTAAACTTGATCAGTAATATAACTTCCGGCGAGAGTTTTAATTTCCCAAGTTTATTTATTTATTAAATGGTTAGGTGAAAGTACAGAATAGTTAACAAAGAACCTTCCTCTTCATGTTAAGGGTGTCTTTCTAAATAATAATGTTATTATTTCAGCACGGTCAGTAACTTCGAAAGATATGACTCGTGGCGGTCATTTTTTTTCTTATTCTCACGTGACACTACTACTTGTTTTTCGAACCGACTAAACGCTTTAAAGTCTATTGTAAAACAAACCAAACATTTTATATTAAAAAAACTGTTTTAATTAATTATTTTTAAATATAAATTTGTAATTCAATTTTGCCAATTTTCTGCATAATAACATTTTTTTTACAAGTAAAAATCGTTTTGGTGCAAAAAATTAAAAGCAGTGGCCGCTAGCGATTAAATCTTTGAATCAAGTTGCCATTTTAAAGACTTAAAAAATAAAGTGAATTTAGGTAAATATGGCAACGGTAAAATTTATTTAGACTTTTTTTCAGATTATTATACATAAATATTTATAATAAAATAATTATTAAATAAAACGTTATAATAATTTTTTAGTGCTTCTACAGAATTTGAACCTAACTAAACCGACTTTTTCCAAACTAAAGCTAAGGGGGCTTAGCCCGCATTTTTCAAACAGCCCTAATTTTCTGTTGTCAACGGGCCATTTTTACCTATTTATTCATTTTTGCCATTTTTACCGGTGTCATTTTTACCTGTGCCATTTTCACCGAACACCATGAAAAACCATGTTTATTATTTTCAAACATCCAACTCATATTCTAATACACTTAAAAAAGAAAAACACGATTCTCCATTTTTAGGCGATTACATGTAAACAACTTGAAAACTTTAGTAGTAAAAATAAAATAAACACAAAACAAAAATTAGGCAAATTGTGAAAGAATTGAAAAGAAATGACACGAAACGTGTCAAGTTGAAAAGAGGGTAGACAGAAGGGCTGCCAAAGTAATGGCTGGAAATCCTTCACGACTGTGGCAATTGTTATTTCAAGCATATTTGATGAAGAAAACCTCAAATAAAATATATCCAATTCCTGACTCTCCAAGCCTAATTTAATTTGTTTTTATTAGTTTTTATGGTAAGCAAAATTAATATTCTAGAGTTCACTTTGCCTATTCAATATTACAGATTTTAAAAAGCTTTTCGCACTTATTTGATAAACGGCCATATGGTGCCTATTTGAGACGTTACACTTTAATATCAAAAGATTTAAAATGCTTGGACATTTTTTTCTTGTTCTGCTTGATCTTGGTGTTGTCTGATCAATCACCACATCCTCTAAAATATTTCATGTTTCCTTATATTTGGTTTGGTTTTGGCATAAATGAAAAATATAGATGAAAAAAAGTTTACCAAGATCTTGGATATATAAATAGCAAACATTTAGAATTATGTTAACTTAATAAAAAAAAAAACTTTTATTTACATTTAAAATACCCAAAACATATGAGATTTTACTTTTTTATGCGATTATGCGTAAGCACATTAAAACGTTAATTTAGAATTTAGAATGGGAGTTCATATAAATATAATGTAAAATGACCCCATTTCCTGTACATTCTAACTTTTTAAACAGCTAAGTAATTTTTACTAAGTCCGATCAGTTAAATTTATATACGAAACATTGTTTGGCGTTTTTACCACTAAATTTTTCAAATTGTTTACATGTACTCGTCTAAAAATGGAGATTTTTTTTAGGTATATTAGAATTTAAGTTAGATCTTCAAAATAAACAAATGTATTTTTATTGACTAGATAAATGTATAAAGATTTTTGTAAAAATAAACTTTATTCATTTTTATTTTTTAGAAAAAATATATTCCGGTACGTCACATAGATTTATCAAAAAAGTTATTTTTGTTTTAGAGGCAAAACATAGACCCCATTAATGGATTTAAAAAAATAATAAACATGGTTTTTCATATGTACTTTTATGTTTATTCGTTAGATAAAAATGTGAAAATAAGGGTTTTTTTCTGTAGGAATTTGTTTTTTTGACGGAATGAAATTTGGCGCATTGGCGTACTTTTTGGCGAACCAAAATGGCGTATTAAAATCTGACGTGCTGGCGTGCCAAAAAAAAAATACTCGACGATTAGTATGCAAGATAAGAAAACAGTGTAAGGAAAGAAGAAAGTTTGTACCATGTTAAGAATGAGTTTCTACATTATAACGTACTATTTAGTAAAGCATTCTTGACATTAGGAGGGATACTGTTAATTATTCTGTACCTTCCCTCTTTGAAAAACTGTTCATATTTTTTTCTCACAATTATACACATTTGGTCGATTATTAGATTGATTTGTGTAACTGTAGAAAAAAAAACAATTCCAGATACTACTACTACCTATCATAATAATAATAATAATAATAACAACAACAACCATAACAACAGCAAATATGTTAATTTTTTAGCTAAATCATTTACCCAAAATGAGATTCTAAATTTTTAAATGATTATGTGGCGAAAAGAGAGAAAAAAAACAATTCTGTGAGGATTATGTGTAGGAAAACAGTTTTGCACGTAAAATTAACGTGAAATAATACTCATTTCCAGCCCATTCTTGCTTAATCGCTCAAAAGTCGAAAATTAAACAAAATACTCGCGGAGCATAACATTTTCGATCGATTGTTAATATCTATTTATGTGTTTCTATCAGCGTTTGTTTAATTTACAATTTTGAGCGGTTATCAATAGTCCTTTCGTTATTGAGCAGGCATTCTAAAAATTCTAACTCAAATAAAAGACACTAAGTTTGTTTTGAACAAAAAACACACTTTAAAAGAAGTTTAAACAGAAATAAATAAATTTGGGTTTGTAGAAGAGTCTTGCCTTTGGTAACTTTTATTTGTCGCATATTTGTTTATCATTTGTCTTCTTTTTCTGTTAATTACAAATTAATAAATGTCCCAATCCCATTCTTCTTTTTGGGGCACGTGCATAAGTTTAAAAGCAGATATAATTTCCTTTTTAATTAAGAAAATCTTCAGAATGTTTTCTCTTTATTCCATCTGGATCCATCATCAGGGATTGTTATCAAGTAAAGAACATGGTGTTTAGATATTGATAAGTAATTTTTATTTACTTTTATTTTTATTTCCATAACAGTTACAGTATTAATTATGCACTTATATATATATATATATATATATATATATATATATATATATATATATATGTGTGTGTGTGTGTGTGTGTGTGTGTGTGTGTGTGTGTGTGTGTGTGTGTGTGTGTGTGTGCAAAGACACACACACACACATATATATATATAGTATTTGACGGTTTGTAGAATGGTTACTTTAAACCATTGTAATTAATTTAATGCATGCTTTTATCAAACATAACAACATGATTAATGATTAATGTATAACTTATTATTTATTAAATAATTTATCATATTTTTTGTTAAAATATTCTTATTAGTAGGAAAACGATCTTCTTTAGTCAACAAAAAAAGATGTCATCTTCCATCATGATAATGCTCATCCTCACTTAGCAATACCGACAAAAGTCTTCTAGAAGAAATTGGTGGGGTAATTTTGCACAATCCTACATATGCTCTTAACCTAATGCCCTCAGATGATAATTATTGCGAGGATTATAACACAATTAAGATTGTTTTATGTTAATATAACGAGAGGAGATTAGACGTGAATAAGATTCCTATTTTCCATTGAGATTGGACATGAATTGCATTCTTATTTCACATTGAGATTCGAAATGAATTGGATCCAACTTTCATATTAAGATAGGACATGAATTGGATTCATTTTCTCATTGAGATTCGACATGAATTGGATTCATATTTCACATTGAGATTCGACATGAATTGGATTCATATTTGACATTGAGATTGGACATTAATTGGATTCATATTTCACATTGAGATTCGACAGGAATTGGATTAAAATTTCACATTGAGATTCAACATGAATTAGATTCATATTTCACATTGAGATTGGACATGAATTGGATTCATATTTCACATTGAGATTCGACATAAATTGGATTCATATTTTACATTGAGATTGGACATGAATTGGATTCATATTTCACATTGAGATTCGACATGAATTGGATTCATATTTCACATTTAAATTGGACATGAATTGGATTCATATTTCAACTTCGGATTGAACATGAATTGGATTAATATTTCACATTGAGATTCGACATGAATTGGATTAAAATTTCACATTGAGATTCAACATGAATTGCATTCATATTTCACATTGAGATTGGACATGAATTAAATTCATATTTCACATTATGATTGGACATGAATTGGATTCATATTTCACATTGAGATTGGACAGGAATTGGATTCATATTTCACATTGAGATTCGACATGAATTGGATTCATATTTCACATTGAGATTGGAGATAAATTGGATTCATATTTTACATTGAGATTACACATGAATTGGATTCATATTTGACATTGACATTGGACAGGAATTGGATTCATATTTAACATTGAAATAGGACATTAATTGGCTTCACATTTAACATTTAAATTAGACATGAATTGGATTCATATTTCACATTGAAATTGGACATTAATTGGCTTCACATTTAACATTTAAATTAGACATGAATTGGATTCATATTTCACATTGAGATTCGACATGAATTGGATTCATATTTCACATTGAGATTGGACATGAATTGGATTCATATTTCACATTGAAATTAGACATAAATTGGATTCATATTTCACATTGAGATTGGACATGAATTGGATTCATATTCCACATTGAAATTTGACATGAATTGGATTCATATTTCACATTGAGATTCGACATGAATTGGATTCATATTTCACATTGAGATTGGACATGAATGGGATACATATTTCACATTGAAATTAGACATAAATTGGATTCATATTTCACATTGAGATTGGACATGAATTGGATTCATATTCCACATTGAAATTGGACATGAATTGGATTCAAATTTCACATTGAGATTGGACATGAATTGGATTCATATTTCACATTGAGATTCGACATGAATTGGATTCATATTTCACATTGAGATTGGACATGAATTGGATTCATATTTAACATTGCGATTGGACATTAACTGAATTCATATTACATATTGAGATTGGACATGAATTGAATTCATATTTCTCATTGAGATTGGAAAGGAATTGGATTCGTACTTCACATTGAGATTGGACATGAATTGGATTCATATTTCAGATTGAGATTCGACATGAATTGGATACATATTTACATTGAGATTGGACATGAATTGGATTCATATTTCACATTGAGATTCGACATGAATTGGATTCAAATTTCACATTGAGATTGGACATGATTTGGATTAAAATTTCACATTGAGATTCAACATGAATTGGATTCATATTTCATATTGAAATATGACATGAATTGGATTCAAATTTCACATTGAGATTCAACATGAATTGCATTCAGATGTCACATTGAGATTCGACATGAATTAAATTCAAATTTAACATTGACATCGGACATTAATTGGGTTAAACTTTCACATTGACATTGGACATGAATTGGGTTAAAATTTCACATTGAGATTCGACATGAATTGGATTCATATTTCACATTGAGATTAGACATGCATAGGATTCATATTTCACATTGAGATTGGACATGAATTGGATTAATATTTCACATTGAGATTACACATGAATTGGATTCATATGTGACATTTACATTGGACAAGAATTGGATTAATATTTCACATTAAAAATAGAAATGAATTGGATTCAAATTAAACATTGAGATTGGACCTGAATTGGATTCATATTTCACATTGAGATTGGACATGAATTGGATTCATATGTGACATTGAGATTGGACATGAATTAAATGCAAATTAAAGATTGACATTGGACATGAATTGGGTTCAAATTTCACATTGAGATTGGACATGAATTAGATTAATATTTCACATTGATATAAGACATGAATTGGATTCAAATTTCACATTGAGATTCAACATGAATTGCATTCAGATTTCACATTGAGATTGGACATGAATTGGATTCATATTTCACATTGAGATTGGACATGAATTGGATACATATGTCACATTGAGATTGGACATGAATTGGATACATATTTCACATTGAGATTACACATGAATTGGATTCATATGTGACATTTACATGGGACATGCATTGGATTAATATTTCACATTAAAATTAGAAATGAATTCAAATTAAACATTGAGATTGGACCTGAATTAGATTCATATTTCACATTGAGATTACACATGAATTGGATTCATATTTGACATTGAGATTGGACATGAATTAAATTCAAATTTAACATTGACATTGGACATGAATTGGGTTAAAATTTCACAATGAGATTGGACACGAAGTAGATTCATATTTCACATTGAAATCGGACATGCATTGGATTCATATTTCACATTGAGATTCGACATGAATTGGATTCATATTTCACATTGAGATTGGACATGACTGGATTCATATTTCACATTGAGATTCGACATGAATTAGATTCATATTTCACATTGAGATAGGACATGAATTAGATTCATATTTCACATTGAGATTAGACATAAATTGGATTCATATTTCACATTGAGATTGGACATGAATTGGATACATATTTCACATTGAGATTGGACATGAATTGGATTCATATTTCACATTGAGATTCGACATGAATTGGATTCAAATTTTACATTTAAATTAGACATGAATTGTATTCATATTTCACATTGAGATTCGACATGAATTAGATTCATATTTCACATTGAGATTGGACATGAATTTGATTCATATTTCACATCGAAATTAGACATGAATTGGATTCATATTCCACATTGAAATTGGACATGACTTGGATTCAAATTTCACATTGAGATTACACATGAATTGAATGTACTGGGCATTGAAATTGGACATGAATTGGATTAATATTTCACATTGAGATTGGACATGAATTGGATTCATATTCCACATTGCGATTCGACATGAATTGGATACATATTTCACATTGAAATTGGACATTAATTGGATGAATATTTCACATTGAAATTGGAAATTAATTGGATTCATATTTCACATTGAAATTGGACATGAATTGGCTTCACATTTTAGATTTAAATTAGACATGAATTGGATTCATATTTCACATTGAGATCTGACATGAATGTAATTCATATTTCACATTGAGATTGGACATGAATTGGATACATATTTCACATCGAAATTAGACATAAATTGGATTAATATTTCACATTGAGATTGGACATGAAATGGATTCAAATTTCACATTGAGATTGGGCAGGAATTGGATTCATATTCCACATTTAAATTGGCCATGACTTGGATTCAAATTTCACATTGAGATTACACATAAAATGCATATATTGGGCATTAGAATTGGACATGAATTGGATTCATATTTCACATTGAGATTGGACATGAATTGGATACATATTTCACATTGAGATTCGACATGAATGGGATACATATTTCACATTGAGATTGAACATGAATTGGATTCATATTTCACATTGAGATTCGACATGAATTGGATACATATTTCACATTGAGATTCGACATGAATGGGATACATATTTCACATTGAGATTGAACATGAATTGGATTTATATTTCACATTGAGATTGGACATGAATTGCATACATATTTCACATTGAGATTGGACATGAATTGAATTCATATTTCACATTGAGATTGGACATGAATTAGATTCATATTTCACATTGAGATTCGACATGAATTGCATACATATTTCACATTGAGATTCGACATGAATGGGATACATATTTCACATTGAGATTGAACATGAATTGGATTTATATTTCACATTGAGATTGGACATGAATTGAATTCATATTTCACATTGAGATTGGACATGAATTGAATTCATATTTCACATTGAGATTGAACATGAATTGGATTCATATTTCACATTGAGATTCGACATGAATTGCATACATATTTCACATTGAGATTCGACATGAATGGGATACATATTTCACATTGAGATTGAACATGAATTGGATTTATATTTCACATTGAGATTGGACATGAATTGCATACATATTTCACATTGAGATTGGACATGAATTGAATTCATATTTCACATTGAGATTGGACATGAATTGGATTCATATTTCACATTGAGATTGGACATGAATTGGCTTCATATTTCACATTGAGATTGGACATGAATTGAATTCATATTTCACATTGAGATTGGACATGAATTGGATTTATATTTCACATTGAGATTGGACATGAATTGCATACATATTTCACATTGAGATTGGACATGAATTGGATGTATATTTCACATTGAGATTGGACATGAATTGGATTCATATTTCACATTGAGATTGGACATGAATTGGATTCATATTTCACATTGAGATTAGACATACATGGTATGTATTGGGCATTTAAATTGGACATGAATTAGATTCATATTTCACATTGCGATTCGACATGAATTGGATTCATATGTGACATTGAGATTGGACATGAATTAAATGCAAATACACCATTGACATTGGACATGAATTAGGTTCAAATGTCACATTGAGATTGGACATGAATTAGATTCATATTTCACATTGATACAAGACATGAATTGGATTCATATTTCACACTGAGATTCGGCATGAATAGGATTCATATTTCACATTGAGATTCGACATGAATTGGATTCATATTTCACATTGAGATTGGATATGAATTGCATTCATATTTCACATTGAGATGCGACATTAATTGGATTTATATTTCACATTTAGATTGGACATGAATTAAATTCAATATTTCACATTGACATTGGACATGAATTGGATTCATATCTTACATTGAAAATTGGACATGAATCGGATTCACATTTCACATTGAAATTAGAAATAAATTGGCTTCATATTTCACATTGAGATTGGACATGAATTGGATTCATAGTCTTAATTGCGATTAGACATGAATTGGATTCATATTTCACATTGAGATTGGACATGAATTGGATGTATATTTCACATTGAGATTGGACATGAATTGGATATATATTTAACATTGAGATTGGACATTAATTGGATTCATATTTCACATTGAGATTGGACATAGATTGGGTGCATATTTCACATTGAGATTTGATATAGATTGGATTCATATTTTACATTGAGATTGGACATGAATTAGCTTCATATTTCACATTGAAATTGGACATGAATTGGATTCATATTTCACATTGAGATTCGACATGAATTGGATTCATGTTTCACATTGTAATTGGACATTAATTGGCTTCGCATTTAACATTTTAATTAGACATGAATTGGATTCATATTTCACATTGAGATTCGACATGAATTGGATTAATATTTCACATTGAGATTCGACATGAATTGGATTCATATTTCGCATTGAGATTGGACATGAATTGGATACATATTTCACATCGAAATTGGACATGACTTGGATTCAAATTTCACATTGAGATTTCACACGAATTGCATATATTGGTCATTGAAATTGGACATGAATTGGATTAATATTTCACATTGAGATTGGACATGAATTGGATTCATATTCCACATTGAGATTGGACGTGAATTGGATTCATATGTGACATTGAGATTCGACATGAATTGGATTCATATTTCACATTGAAATTTGACATAGATTGGATTCATATTTAACATTGAAATTTGACATGAATTGGATTCATATTTCACATTGGAATTTGACATGAATTGGATTCAAATTTCACATTGAGATTCGACATGAATTGGATACATATTTCACATTGAGATTGGACATCAATTGAATTCATATTACTCATTGAGATGTGACATGAATGTAATTCATATTTCATATTGAGATTGGACAGAAATTGGATTCGTATTTCACATTGAGATTGGACATGAATTGGATTCATATTTCACATTGAGATGCGACAGTAATTGGATTTATATTTCACATTGAGATTGGACATGAATTAAATTCATATTTCATATTGACATTGGACATAGATTGGATTCATATTTTATATTGAAAATTGGACATGAATTGGATTCATATTTCACATAGAAATTGGACATGAATTGGATTCATATTTCACATTGGAATTAGAAATAAATTGGATTCATATTTCACAATGAGATTGGACATTACTTGGATTCATAGTCTTCATTTAGATTAGACATGAATTGGATTCCTATTTCACATTGAGATTCGACATGAATTGGATTCATATTTCACATTGAGATTGGACATGAATTGGATATATATTTCACATTTAGATTGGACATTAATTGGATTCATATTTGACATTGAGATTGGACATGAATTGGACTAATATGTCACAGGGAGATGTGACATGAATTGGATTCGTATTTCACATTGAGATTGGACATAAATTGGATTCATATTTCACATGGCGATTGGACACGAATTGGATTGATATTTTACATTGAGATTGGACATGAATTGCATATATTGGGCATTGTAATTGGACATGAATTGGATTCATATTTCACATTGAGATTGGACATGAATTGGATTCATATTTCACATTGAGATTACACATGCATTGTATATATTAGGCATTTTAATTGGACATGAATTGGATTCATATTGCACATTGAGATTACACATGAATTGGATTCATATTTGACATTGAGATTGGACATGAATTAAATTCAAATTTAACATTGACATTGGACATGAATTGGGTTAAAATTTCACAATGAGATTGGACACGAAGTAGATTCATATTTCACATTGAAATCGGACATGCATTGGATTCATATTTCTCATTGAGATTCGACATGAATTGGATTCATATTTCACATTGAGATTGGACATGACTGGATTCATATTTCACATTGAGATTGGACATGAATTAGATTCATATTTCACATTGAGATAGGACATGAATTAGATTCATATTTCACATTGAGATTAGACATGAATTGGATTCATATTTCACATTGAGATTGGACATGAATTGGATACATATTTCACATTGCGATTGGACATGAATTGGATACATATTTCACATTGAGATTGAACCTGAATTAGATTCATATTTCACATTGAGATTGGACATGAATTGGATTCATATTTTATATTGAAACTTGGACATGAATTGGATTCATATTTCACATTGAGATGGGACATGAATTGAATTCATATTACACATTGAGATTGGACATGAATTGAATTCATATTTCACATTGAGATTGGACAGGAATTTGATTCATATTTCACATTGAGATGTGACATGAATTGGATTCGTATTTCACATTGAGATTGGACATGAATAAAATTAATATTTCACATTGACATTGGACATGAATTGGATTCATATTTTATATTGAAAATTGGACATAAATTGGATTCATATTTCACATTGAAATTTGACATGAATTGGATTCATATTTCACATTGAAATTAGAAATTAATTGGATTCATATTTCACATTGAGATTGGACATAGATTGCGTGCATATTTCACATTGAGATTGGGCATGCATTGGATTCATATTTCACATTGAAATTGAACATGAATGGGATTCATATTTCACATTGAGTTTCGTCATGAATTGGCTTCATATTTTACATTGAGATTGAACATGAATTGGATTCATATTTCACATTGAGATTAGACATGAATCGGACTCATATTCTACATTGAGATTGGACCTGAATTTGATTCATATTTCACATTGAGATTGGACATGAATTGGATTCATATTTCACATTGAGATTGGACATATATTGGCTTCATATTTTACATTGAGATTGAACATGAATTGGATTCATAGTGTTTATTGAGATTAGACATGAATCGGACTCATATTCTACATTGAGATTCGACATGAATTGGATTCATATTTCACATTGAGATTCGATATGAATTGGATTCATATTTCACATTGAGATTGGACATGAATTGGATTCATATTTCACATTGAGATTGGACATGAATTGGATATATATTTCACATTGAGATTGGACATTAATTGGATTCATATTTGACATTGAGATTGGACATGAATTGGACTAATATGTCACAGGGAGATTGGACATGAATTGGATTCGTATTTCACATTGAGATTGGACATAAATTAGATTCATATTTCACATGGCGATTGGACACGAATTGGATTGATATTTTACATTGAGATTGGACATGAATTGCATATATTGGGCATTGTAATTGGACATGAATTGGATTCATATTTCACATTGAGATTGGACATGAATTGGATTCATATTTCACATTGAGATTACACATGCATTGTATACATTAGGACTTTTAATTGGACATGAATTGGATTCATATTTCACATTGAGATTACACATCAATTGGATTCATATTTTACATTGAGATTGGACATGAATTAAATTCAAATTTAACATTGACATTGGACATGAATTGGGTTAAAATTTCACAATGAGATTGGACACGAAGTAGATTAATATTTCACATTGAAATCGGACATGCATTGGATTCATATTCACATTGAGATTGGACATGAATTAGATTCGTATTCCACATTTAGATTACACATTCATTGTATGTATTGGGCATTTAAATTGGACATGAATTGGATTCATATTTCACATTGAGATTCGACATGAATTGGATTCATATGTGACATTGAGATTGGAAAGGAATGGGATTCATATTTCACATTGAAATTTGACATGAATTGGATTCATATTTCACATTGAGATTCGACATGAATTGGATTCATATGTGACATTGAGATTCGACATGAATTGGATTCATATTTCACATTGAAATTTTACATAGATTGGATTCATATTTAACATTTAAATTTGACATGAATTGGATTCATATTTCACATTGGAATTTGACATGAATTGGATTCATATTTCACATTGAGATTCGACATGAATTGGATTCATATTTCACATTGAGATTTGACATCAATTGAATTCATATTACACATTGAGATTGGACATGAATGTAATTCATATTTCACATTGAGATTGGACAGAAATTGGATTCGTATTTCACATTGAGATTGGACATGAATTGGATTCATATTTCACATTGACATTGGAAATAGATTGGATTCATATTTTATATTGAAAATTGGACATGAATTGGATTCATATTTCACATAGAAATTGGACATGAATTGGATTCATATTTCACATTGAAATTAGAAATAAATTTGATTCATATTTCACATTGAGATTGGACATTAATTGGATTCATAGTCTTCATTGATATTAGACATGAATTGGATTCATATTTCACATTGAGATTGGACATGAATTGGATGTATATTTCACATTGAGATTGGACATAAATTGGATATATATTTCACATTGAGATTGGACATTAATTGCATTCATATTTGACATTGAGATTGGACATGAATTGGACTAATATGTCACAGGGAAATTGGACATGAATTGGATTCTTATTTCACATTGAGATTGGACATAAATTGGATTCATATTTCACATGGCGATTGGACACGAATTGGATTGATATTTTACATTGAGATTGGACATGAATAGCATATATTGGGCATTGTAATTGGACATGAATTGGATTCATATTTCACATTGAGATTGGACATGAATTGGATTCATATTTCACATTGAGATTACACATGCATTGTATATATTAGGCATTTTAATTGGACATGAATTGGATTCATATTTCACTTTGAGATTACACATGAATTGGATTCATATTTGACATTGAGATTGGACATGAATTAAATTCAAATTTAACATTGACATTGGACATGAATTGGGTTAAAATGTCACAATGAGATTGGACACGAAGTAGATTCATATTTCACATTGAAATCGGACATGCATTGGATTCATATTGTACATTGAGGTTCGACATGAATTGGATTCATATTTCACATTGAGATTGGACATTAATTGGATTCATATTTCACATTGAGATTGGACATGAATTAGATTCATATTTCACATTGAGATAGGACATGAATTTTATTCATATTTCACATTAAGATTGGACATGAATTGGATTCATATTTTATATTGAAACTTGGACATGAATTGGATTCATATTTCACATTGAAATTTTACATAAATTGGATTCATATTTCACATTGAGATGGGACATGAATTGAATTCATATTACACATTGAGATTGGACATGAATTGAATTCATATTTCACATTGAGATTGGACAGGAATTTGATTCATATTTCACATTGAGATTGGACATGAATTGGATTCATATTTCACATTGACATTGGACATGAATTGGATTCATATTTTATATTGAAAATTGGACATAAATTGGATTCATATTTCACATTGAAATTGGACATGAATTGGATTCATATTTCACATTGAAATTAGAAATGAATTGGATTCATATTTCACATTGAGATTGGACATAGATTGCGTGCATATTTCCCATTGAGATTGGACATGCATTGGATTCATATTTCACATTGAAATTGGACATGAATTGGATTATATTTCACATTGAGTTTCGTCATGAATTGGCTTCATATTTTACACAGAGATTGAACATGAATTGGATTCATAGTGTTTATTGAGATTAGACATGAATCGGACTCATATTCTACATTGAGATTCGACATGAATTGGATTCATATTTCACATTGAGATTGGACATTAATTGGATTCATATTTCACTTTGAGATTACACATGAATTGAATTCATATTTGACATTGAGATTGGACATGAATTAAATTCATATTTAACATTGACATTGGACATGAATTGGGTTAAAATTTCACAATGAGATTGGACACGAAGTAGATTCATATTTCACATTGAAATCGGACATGCATTGGATTCATATTCACATTGAGATTGGACATGAATTGGATACATATTTCACATTGATATAAGACATGAATTGGATTCATATTTCACATTGAGATTCGACATGAATTGGATTCATATTTCACATTGAGATTGAACCTGAATTAGATTCATATTTCACATTGAGATTGGACATGAATTGGATTCATATTTTATATTGAATTTTTGACATGAATTGGATTCATATTTCACATTGAAATTTTACATAAATTGGACTCATATTTCACATTGAGATGGGACATGAATTGAATTCATATTACACATTGAGATTGGACATGAATTGAATTCATATTTCACATTGAGATTGGACAGGAATTTGATTCATATTTCACATTGAGATTGGACATTAATTGGATTCATATTTCACATTGAGATTGGACATGAATTAAATTCATATTTCCCATTGACATTGGATATGAATTGGATTCATATTTTATATTGAAAATTTGACATAAATTGGATTCATATTTCACATTGAAATTGGACATGAATTGGATTCATATTTCACATTGAAATTAGAAATGAATTGGATTCATATTTCACATTGAGATTGGACAATAATTGGATTCATAGTTTTCATTGAGATTAGACATGAATTGGATTCATATTTCACATTGAGATTCGACATGAATTGGATGTATATTTCACATTGAGATTGGACATAAATTGGATATATATTTCAAATTGAGATTGGACATAGATTGCGTGCATATTTCACATTGAGATTGGACATGCATTGGATTCATATTTCACATTGAAACTGGACATGAATTGGATTCATATTTCACATTGAGTTTAGACATGAATTGGATTCATATTTCACATTGAGATTGGACATATATTGGCTTCATATTTTACATTGAGGTTGAACATGAATTGGATTCATAGTGTTTATTAAGATTAGACATGAATCGGACTCATATTCTAGATTGAGATTCGACATGAATTGGATTCATATTTCACATTGAGATTCGACATGAATTGGATTCATATTTCACATTGAAATTTGACATGAATTGGATTCATATTTCACATTGAGATTGGACATGAATTGGATTCATATTTCACATTCAGATTCGACATGAATTAGATTCATATTTCACATTGAAATTTGACATGAATCGGATTCATATTTCACATTGAGATTCGACATTAATTGGCTTCATATTTCACATTGAAACCTAAAGAATTCTACAAGAGATGTATTTATAAGCTTGTTGTCAGATTGAAACAATTATACATAGCAAAGGTTTTTTTTGTAAAGATTTTTAAAAACGGTTTTTCATATTCAAAAGAAAATTTTCACCTACAAATATTGTGGAACCGAACATTACATAAGGAGTATTGAGATTTGGGAAAATCTTTTTAATCGGTTTTCTGCCAGAGATCTGACTGTTAAGGGGTCAAAGTACAACGATTTGGCCTTTTATACCTCTACTAATCTCCTCCGCCAATTTTAGGTCGACATACTTTAAATTTTAGATATAGGTTAAAGAAAATTGTTTTGTTTCTGTGATTAAGCTGCTGAGGAGCCGTGATTTAATATACTGTTTTGTGTTTAAATTCTCGAAAGAGTGTTTCATGCTAAACAAATTATGATCCCTTTAAATAACACTAGTATTCTTGTTCATTCAAGAAAGCAAATTAATGCAGCGATTGCATGACTTACTGACTAAATATTTTATCAATGAATGATAATAAAATATAAACAATAAATAAGTTTTTTTTATATAGTTTTAAAGGTCAAAACCTTGCAAAACTGTATATATCAACTTGTATAAATAGACGATAGAATATAAAAAAGTTTAGTTGTAAGGAAAACAAATCTTATATTATTTAATTAAAACATGAGTTTTTCTTGCGATCAGTTACTTTTAAATCTTTTAAATATCGCGTAGATTGCAAGGCGTATTTCATGTCGTTTCTGTTTTTCAATAGATTTTCAGATGTTCACACTCTTCCCTCTTCGTGTTTCAAAACACAAATGACTTGTCGCGTTTCTGTTCTTTTGAGTCGGCGATGAAAAAAGCGGGCATTATCTGTTTTTATAAAAGGTAAAATCCTGACCTCGGTTAACCCTTCATCCGCCTTTTCAGATCGAAGTTATCGATTAAACACTTTTCTAACTTCGGATAGGGACGAATACCTAACAAGAATTCTTTGCGATTCTTTATCAAAGATGCAAAAACCAGTCAAGCGATAAGACATCAACGTGAATTCTTTCGACAAATGTGCATTTCGAGTGCGAGTTTTTGTAAAACCAAACAAAAGAATTGCAGATGTCGAAACCTTTTTGTATCGGTTGCTTTTTGTGTAATCACTAAGATATTGGTTTTGCGGTTTTGGGTTAGGGTTAGGATGAGAGGATGGTGAGCACTCAGGTTATGCGTTATTTACTATGAGAGAACTGATAAGATTTGTACACGCCATAACTACGAAAAAGAGAAAGAGAGAAACACGATTGACAATTGACTACCATTACAACGACTCTCTCTTTTTCGCTCTCTCACTCTCTCTCTCTCCCTTCCGCTTTCTCTCTCTCTCTCTCTCTCTCTCTCTCTCTCTCTCTATCTGTATAGCTGGACAAAAAGAATAGATGTTGAAACCTACTACTACTATTACTACTATAATAGTTATATTGTTATAGTCAGCGACGGTATCCATTAGTCAACCTCTATTAGTATTTTTATCATTTAGATTATTCGAACTTCTATTCGCATCTTGATTGTGATATTCACGACGTTACTGTTGATGTTTGTGAAAAATGCTGGAACTTTCTTTTAAAGGAATTTTTCTCTTCTTTTTTTTTACACAGTGATTACCACTTATCAAGGCCCGGAAGCCACTCAGGGATAAGGGTTATTGCAAGTACATTACGTTAGTGTGGAGATTTGATGAAGTGTTTACTTAAGGGGCGGTTCATTAGGAATTTGTTAACATTGGACTTGAAGACATCCAAGTTGTAGTCCGGTGGGAAGCAGGCAGACGGAACAGAGTTCCACAGGTGTGCAGTTCTAAGAAAGAAGTTTTGTTCATGGAATCCGCGTTTTGATTTAGGCACAGATATAGAGTGGGGTAAATTTTTCACAGTGGATTCAGCTAGACAGGTGTTTTTCGTGAAAGATTGGCGAGGGGGGGACCAGAGATTGGAGTTCAGACGAGCACCTGCCATAGAAATAACGATAAAACAAGGATAGGCTCGCAACGTCTCTTCTGTGGGAGAGAGGTTGCAGGGTAGAGAAAAGGGCATCCCCCACTAAGCCACGAAGTCTATTTTGTACTCTGTCAATCGCCGTATAAAAAGCATATATTCCGAGTTGGAAGAGACAAATTGAAGCCAATTCTCGAGAAAGAAACCTGCTCCCAGAACGCCCGAGACCCCATCCATCTATCCTGACCGCCATCCAGTGGGCGAAGCATAAGACATTTTGTGAGACTTACGAAATGTTTTGGCGAACTGACGATGTACATACGTAAAAATCTGTAATCACCGGTTTTCTGTCTTGAGCAAAAGCACAGGCTCACAGCCGCCTACCCGTTTGAATTTGGTCTTTTATCCCTCTGAAGTTTCGGGAATTCTTACGGTTAGACTCGATTGTTTCCAAATACAACCAACTATACCTACGACTTCTTCTTCTTCTTCTTCTTCTTCTTCTTCTTCTCGTCCCCGCATATCGACAGCAGACAGAGCTGACCTGCTGTCTTTTAGGGGTGAGTGCGTTCGAAGAATTACTACTACACCCCCCTCCTGAAACACTCGGGGGATGGTCTTTTGCGATGTGTGCTTATTCGCAGCAGCACAATCACTGTGTCTTCATCAGGAAGCATACCTACACTTACTGTGTCTTCATCCGGAATGTCCCCGGATGAGCCATCTTCATCCACTCTGTGTCCGCTCACTCAGAGTCTCATTGATGGTTACAAACCTTTCACTCCACTCTCCAAAGGCCTGTCAAAGCAGGTCATTGGCGGACCCGGTCCCACTATAGGTCTCAGGTCTCTCACATGGCGTGGCATTCCATCAACTGATACATTCTGCATACCGGTATTCCCAGTCACACGTCCCACTCCTCACTTTGTAGTATATCGTCCGTGTGGAGCCTTTACCCACACTTGGTCACCCATTTTGTAGACAGTTTGTTGTTGATTGTCTATCGGTGCCGCTGTTTCATCAATTCCTTTAAGCCATATGTGATACTGATAGACCATATTGGCAGGTGCTGTAGCAGAGGACAAGTTATCCTTTGGCGTAACGGTGTACCAGTATACTGTCTCCGGTATAGTAAACCGTTTTTTGGCTGTGATCCTTTTTACACTTCTGTGACGTCGCTCGATGATGCCGTTGCCGAAGGGAACATATGTGTGACAGCCTCCCGTGCTCCGGTCAGCAACTGACCTCTAACCTCATCGGAAACTGTGGCTCGTGATCGTCTTCTTCCGGGATAACTTCACAAAAAATACTCAGCGCCTCAGCTCTGTGTTGATTTCTGTTGAAAAGCAAAAATAAAGCTTCGCATGCGCGCCGGGAAAAGAAAGACAGACAAACTCAGGGTGTCTAACTACGAAAAGTTAATTTCACAAAAATTACAGATTTTTACGTATGTACATCGTCAGTTCGCCAAAACATTTCGTAAGTCTCACAAAATGTCTTATGCTTCGCCCACTGGATGGCGGTCAGGATAGATGGAACGGGGTCTCGGGCGTTCTGGGAGCGGGTTTCTTTCTCGAGAATTGGCTTCAATTTGTCTCTTCCAACTCGGGTATGTGCTTTTATACTAAAGTCACAAGTTGGAGTCTGGCGATTTGCTGAACCAACCAAAGTTCAACACGTCAAGAGGGGAATCCTCAGCCAATTCAGCAAATCGTCCATAGTTTCGAAAATCTGGGACCAAAAATGAAATCCTTTCACACGACCTCAGGGGTCAAATTCTGTCATTCAGAAAGCCATAGTCTGAACAGGTGTTCTCCAGGCCAACAAGTACAAATTTCGTTTCTACATTATTCTGACATTTCCTGTTATTGGGTTTTTTAAACCATAAAATTTATGTCTGTTTTCCTTCAAGTACAATGCTCATCCCTTTTGACAGGTCACCTGCCGATGTCCGGCATTCAATTAACGTTCAACATACAATCTTAGCATATTTACCCGGCCTCCCTCAGGGTTTAGGGGGGTCTCAACCTCCCCAATGGGGAGCAGCATCGCTCCTTCAAGACGGTTACGTCACATATGCACAAGGAAATAGAAGTCTGATTCTTCATTCATCCATGAAGGCTTTAAACAAGCTGCTCCAAAAGCGTCATTATCCGTTAGAATTTCTGATGGTGGACCTCGTTCATAGAAAAGAGTCTTTAGCTGATTTATTACACTTTTCGCATCTTGCTGAGCAAGCCGTTACCAGATGGCAAACCGAGCGGGCCACATTCAATCAATGTCAAAAAATAGGCCTCATCATAGTGAGTGATATCCATCCTTATTCTAGCCCATGTTTGTTTAACATTTAAAGTCCCCTTTGACCAGTGTATGGGTGACTTCTAGACTTATTTCTGACTACGGTTCCCGAGGATTGTGTAACAAATGCCCAACGCTTACTCGGGAATGCTGATCATGCCGTAATAATGATAGATATTACCCTAAACTCTCAGCCCCAAGTTGAAGAGTCATTGCTTAATACGACAAGAAGGTTGACTGGGGAACCATCAGAAGTCACATCAGAGATGCTCCATGAGGAAATATCTTATCTCTTCCTGCGGAACAATGCATAGATGGGACTGTTTAATGGTTCAAAGCAGTAATTGAATCGCATATTCCCACACAGAAGTTTTATATCAAACCCCATTCTCCCCCATGGTTCACTTCTATTTGTGCAGCTACCATTTCTCAAAGAAAGCACGCATACCACAGATTTATCCGACATAAGTTCAATACGAATAGAGAAAAGTATATAAAAGCTGAAAATAATTGTAAGATCAAAATAGTCACAGCTAAAAGAAAATATATCACTAGAAAACGCATTGAATCGCAGAAATTAGGAATTTGTGATTTCTAGAAAACTTATACCAGTGTAGTAAATAAGAGGCAATCAACAATTCCCCCACCATCCAACAATCTCGAAATTGTTTGCACTGCAATTTAGAAGGCTAACTTGCTTGCCCGACGGTTTGCCACCAACTTCACTTTGGACCCAGCAAACTTCTCCCGCTCAGATTTTTCTTTGTGGACGGAAACTACTCTCGATGATCACCCCAAGTTTGTGATATTATAAAAACCTAGACTCCTCAAAGGCATTTAGACCTGGTCTCATCTCGGTTATATACTATTTTGAAAAATGCACCGCTGTCATTGTTCCAGTTCTTTACAAACCCATCAATAAACGCCATGCTTTTCTGACATGGAAAATTGCTCTGTGGTACAAGTTTACAAGAATTCTTACAAAAGAAATTACCCACGAAATTATCGCCCTATTAGCCTCCTCCCTCTCTTCACCAGAATCTTTTAGGCATTAATTAATCAAGTACTAATCCACCACCTTATAGATACTAAACTTCTTTCCGACCAACGGTATGGATTTAAGCAAGCCTGTTCTACAGCAGTTATCCTAACTGTAATCTCTGAACGTATATACCACGCACTGGATAAGGCTGGGGGAGGCTACAGTAGTAGATCTAGGTATATCTAAGGCCTTTGACAGGTATAGTACGATGCTCTTCTCATGAAAAACAAATCATATGGTATTACTAGACGAATACTTAACAATCATTTTTTTCTTAAATAAGAGACAAATCCAGGTTATCCTTGATGGTTGCACGTCTAAACAATATGATATAAATGCCTCAATATTCGATCCTTGAACCGTTATTATCTCTCTTATTCATAAATTATTATCTCTCTTATTCATAAATTACCTCTCTAATAAGATTGTCTCCAAGACGGGTATATTTGCTGATGATAACACACTCTATCAAGGACACGAGGGGAAAACAAATGAACATATATCTAAAGAAATGGCTGAAATCTGTAATGGGATGGGAACATAAATTGATGTTAACGTTCACTGCTGTCAAGACTAAGCTTCTTTATTTTAATGATTACAAGAAACTTCCTCAACTATTGATTGCCATGGCTAATGATACACTGCTTGAAAGCTTTTCGTTCAAAATCCTCGGCTTAACATTCACAGGAAACATTAATTGCATTGCAGAGAAGGTGCACTTTCTCTACCGTGCTAAAAAGTTATTTATGTCTGAGAATATCCTGTACCTCTACAAGGCCACCATTCGCTCATGTAGAGAATATTTTTGCCACATTTGAGCTTGTGTATCCTATTCCTGGATAGTGTTCAGAAAAAGGAAAAAAGAGTGGCCAACCTAATAGGCCCTTCATTGTCAATCAAACTCCAACCTCTGCCTCATCGACACCATCAATGGTGCCCGGAAAACTCGTATCCGGAAAACTCGTATCCGGAGAACTCGTACCCGGAAAACAAGTCCCTTTTTGCTAGGTAGGAAAACTGGTCCCTAATTGAATAAATATCAATTGAAAACACATTTTATGATCGTTCTTGAAGAAGATTATGTGTTTAAAAGAGAATACACATCCCATATTTTTAAAAAAATATTTTTAACTCTTGTTTTAAAAAAATAAACTTGATCATGGAGTCAACACAGGAAAAAACGAAATCATATATTCATTTAAAAAATACTTAAGTTTTAACACTTTTTGTAAAAAAAAATGTAAAAAAAATAAAAGAAAGAAAGCACTTGCTTATTATCAAAGAAAGCAATTATTTTATTTAGAAGAATTAATTTAGTTTAAACAAAAAAGAAAACACGGTACTTATGTATTTTTGGTACCGCGCTGAAATAATAACATTATTATTTAGAAAGCCATTCTTAACATGAGGAGGGAAGGTATCGTTTAACAGTCATTTCGGGGGCACTTGTGCAGTATGCAGACGGCAGCTATTGTTAAGGGGCGATAACTCCACTTTCTTCTTGGTCAAATAACGCTGCCTGCAAATAAGTAACAAACAAGATTTTTTTTCGAACAGAAAAATACTTGAAAACCAAAACATTGCATAAAAATGTATCAATATATAATTGTAAAAACATTTATTTTAAAGTCTGCGTAAGAAAATATAATTTTAATAAAACAATTTTGTAATAAAAAAACATTGGATTTTTGTAAAGTAAAATAGCTTCCTTTTTTTTTTTTTTTTCGGACAAATAAATTAAATGAAACAGTTTTTTAATTAAAGCGACTTTGAAGGGTAAACAATACGTTAATAATTTAGATGTTTTTTGACTGAGAAGAAGCGCCATTTAGCGACAGTTTAGTGAAATGTGCTAAGAAAAGATGGCCGCTGTCCTCGTATTGCACAAGTGCCGTTTGTTATTTCGTTAACACAAAAAGTGTTAAAACTAAATTAATGTTTCGTTACTTCACGGGGAACGTGGACCCTGCATAAACGGTGTTTTTTATTTAATGATTGTTCCCTCAAAGCGTTTTCTTTCACTTTCTTCGTATATATTTCAGACTTTATTTTTAATCGCGCGTGTATTTATTTTATTTATTTATTTATTTTTTTCCTTTGGATAAATTTAGTTCATACTTTTATTTCGTGCTTGTTTTTATTTTATTTTCATTTCATATTATTTTTTTTATTATTTTCTCCACTAAATATTTTTTTTGTTAAATTATTTTTCATACATATTCAAATAATGCCTTTGCCCCCACCCCTTTTTGGGGGCCTCAAATAGTACTTTCAAAAAGTTTTCGTGATTAAATAAACCAAAGAAAACCTTTTGCGCATGCGCTTTGAGGGAGCAATCATTAAATGAAAACACTGTTTACGTAGAGTCCACGTTCGCCGTGAAGTACCAAATTTTCTAAATAAAATATTTGTTTCATTATTTGATAATACAAGAAGTGTTTTCTTTTTTGTTTGTTTCGTAATAACACAGGAAATGTTAAAAACTAAAGTAATTATGGTTTCGTTTTTCGTGTCTTCCGTTCGGTTTCGTTACATAATAAATCGAATCCACTTCCGGTAGCTTGATTTTTTTCCGAGCAGTGATCTTCGACATTACTTAAAAGTATACAAATTTTCTTTAGGATGGGGGGGGGCTCGTTTTAAAACTATATCTACCTCAGTATTTTCTTTATTTTATTTTTTATTTTTGAGCGATAATCGAGTCCTAAGACGTGTAATCACATGTCGGACATTTTTTGTTCAAAAATAACACTCGACATTACTTGTTTTGTTTGTTTGTTTGTTTGTTTGTTTGTTTTTTTGTTTTGTTTTTTGTTTTTTTTTTACAAAATAAACTCGTTAGAATAAGTTGGACCACCAAAAACTTTCGAAGCTAGGTAGAAACCGAACACTTAGAAAAATCAATTTAATTATTAAATTTTAAATTTTTTTTAAACAACAGTAAACAAGTAAAAATATTTTTTAATATTGGGATGTGTATTCTCTTTTAAACACAACATCTTCTTCAAGAACGGTCATAAGATGTGTTTTCAATCGATATTTATTCAATAAGGGACCAGTTTTCCTACCTAGCAAAAAGGGGCGAGTTTTCCGGTGACGAGTTTTCCGAGGACGAGTTTTCTTAAATTCCTATCAATAGTTCCATCAATATTATATTTCGTGATTTTATCCACTGGCCTAAAGACGCTTATTAGATGAAAGAACCGAAAATGTTGACGCTTTTTAGTACTTTTATTATTTGAATTCTCATCGAGTAGAGAATATTTGCGCAGCTAAATCTTTGTTAATTGAATATGATCGAACCGATAAGATTTTAACACGTTATAGCTAAAATAAAGGGAAAAGAAGGGATAGATATAAATAAAGAGAAAATAAGGGACAAATAACCCTAACCCGACATGTTTTTTTTTCTTGTTCACTCCAAATGAGACATATTTTTAACTAATGCAGAATAACAAAAGAATAATTACTGTAGCAAAATACACTGAAAAATACACTGAAAAAAAAACAATCAAGACAGAAAAAGAAGAAACGAGGAATAAGAGGAGAAAAGAAAACGGGAAGAGAAACAACTACACGGACGATTCATAAGGATGACAAAAGATGAGACTAAAGAAAACACTTGGACATGGCTACAAAAAGAAAAGTTTAATAGCAAAACTGAATCTCTAATAACAGCCGCACAAAATAATGCAATTAGGACAAACCACATCAAAGCAATAATCGACAAAACACAGAAAACAGCAAATGCAGACTTTGTGGACGAAGAGAGAAAACAATAAACCACATACTAAGTGAATGCAGTAAACTAGCCCCAAAAGAATATAAGAATAGACACGATCAAGTGTAGAAGGCAGTACTCTGGGAATTATGCAGGCAACTGAATTTTAAACACATAGACAAATGGTACAAATACAAACCGGCAACGAAGTCACAAAATCGTATAGGACATGAGTATACAAACGGATAAACACATCCAAACAAGGAGACGTGATGTCATACTGGTTAACAAGAAGGAAAAATCCTGCCAGATTGTAGATTTTGCCATCCTAGCAGATCACAGAGTAAAGATCAAGGAGACAGAGAAGCAAAGCAAATAGACTGAACTAGTCAAAGAGCCCTAATTGATATGGAAGATTAAAAAAAAGTCAAAACAACACCAATAATAGTAGGAGTGCTAGGAATAATACTGAAAAAAAAAAACTTTGAAAAAAGAATGGGATAGATTAGAATCAGAGGGATCGCTGAGGATATACAACGGATAACAATAACGAAAACGGCTGTAATATTAAGGAAACTACTTAAATGTAGAAACTAAAACACGTGATCTACAGTTACAAGCCAAACATACAGAAAATGCTACAGATGTAAAATACAAAGGAGCATCACATGGAATCATGAAAACTTATGCTATATAATTGTAAGTTAATTGCCACCACCCTGCGCCCCTGCCTTTCCTCCACATTTTTTGTGTGTATCACCATAGACCACACCAAATAATCGAGGAGGGTCACTGCGGATGGAAAAAACTGGCGAGTAAAAGCACTAGCAAGACCTCCGTTGAATGAGTGGAAAGACGTTTATTGCCACCCAAATTCCAGTGACGACCAATGGTCGTCGCAAACGAAAAATCAATGGTAAGCGGCTGTTGCGATAATGCAAAATCATCTGCCAAAGTTATTAAACAGGTAGAGAGTACTGGAAATCTGGGAAGACTTGTTGTCACTCAGACTCCAGAGAACACCACAAGTTGTTCTCAAAGAGAAATATTTGATGATAGTCTGTGTGACTACTGCTATAATAATATAGAGTTAAATAATGTGAGAAATTTAATCTCACACAATTTAGAACGAACTGACAGAGAAGAAATGAAAGGCAACCTTACCCGGTATGATAAAACCAGTCGTCTTTCTTCTAGGTTGCAAAATTATTGCGTCATTTTGCATCTCGGCTGGGTCTGGTAGGTGATGCTTTGTGAGAAGTGTTAGTTAAATCTCTACTGTGTAGAGTTTGAACGTTCTTGGTAAAAGATCCATTTAATTATGATTTCAATAGAGTAGTAATTATGATATCAACATTATTAGCGGAGACGATATTACGCCAAGGAATGAAACCTAATTTGTCAGGTAGAATAGTTTCTCAGAGGCGAAAGGAAAAAGTTCCAATCGCCTTAAATTAATGAGTCTGTGCATGAAAGAGAGACGAAAAAACTTGTCTATCCTCTAAGAAAAATATACGCGAAATGACTGTGTCCTTTAACTGCCCGCGCGTGCACGGTTTAAAATTCAAATCAACCAATGAGAAAGGCTGTAATAAAAACACATCAAATTTTTATCAACCAATGAATGTTCGCATTTCAAGTTATTCAATTTCTGATAAGAAACTGTAAGACTGCAAGAAGAATCACAGCTTATGAATTTTCGAATGAAACTGAAGTAGAATGAATAGTGGTAATGGGTGTGACCCAACGGGCGACAGGTACAGATAAAGAGAGAGAGGGAGGAGAGAGAGTGACGCAGAGAGAGGGGGGCTTTCTTTAGTTCTTTTTCTTCCTTGGTATCCCTTTCTATTTTTCATTCACTTTCTTTCATTTTGCTTGTCGATTTTTCTCATGTTTCCTTCGACTTTTACTTTTATGTAATTTTTTTTTTTAATTATTGATTCTCCTTTCGATTCAGTTTAGTTTTCGATATCACACATATCTCCTTTTCTTTTTTATTTTTTATTTATACAAAGTGGTTGCTAGAAAAGTTAGAAATTTGAGGTTGTAAATTGTATTGTTTAAATTATATCTTGTTTAAATTTTATTTTGTTGAAATTTTATTGCGTCTACATTATTCATTTCTTCAATTTGCATGGACGACATTTTGAGCATCTGTGAATTTATTAAAAATTAGTCTTTGAAAAACGCCATAACATAACATAACATTCTTTTGTAAAAATAAATTCCCGTTTTATACGAGCAACTCTGTATTTTAATTTCGTCTTTTTATAGATTTTCATTTCAATATTTTTGCTTTTTATTCTTCGCTCTTCCGATTGTTTTTGTCACCAACTATTAAATCGTATTGTTTGTTTGTTTGATGTTTTTTTTCTAAATTGATAAAATAAAAACCTCGAGAGAAAAGAAATATTTTTGGCTTTAAATGCCAGATTTGCAATTCTGCTCTAAAGCATTTGTTCATAATTTCTCAACTTTCGGGGTATTTTTTTTTTCTTTGCATCGATAAAAATGGAAGCAAAATATGTCCATTGAATTTGGAAGTTTAAAGATAAAAATGCCAGCTATGTATCAAAATATGACAGACTAGGATATTATATAAAAAGTTAAATTTGACAGACGAACGAAAATTACATTTGAAACTTGAGTCTAACACACCAAACAAATTCATATTTTTAACTAAAACATGACAGACATGTTAAAATAGTATTACAAATTTAAGCAAAACAGACTTACGAAAATGTTTTTGCAAACATATGTCTGACAGAGCAACGAGAATAATATTTAAAATCTGAGCTTGACAAACTGACAAAATATTATGTCAGATTTTATCTTGATAGACAAAAAAATGTTATTTCAAAGTTAAACAAAACGGATATGTGAAAATGTTTACAACCAAAGCGTAACATTCAATGAAAATTTTATTTCAAACTTTAATTTGAAAAACCAACGAAAATACTTAAAACTTAAGCTTGAAAAACCAACAAAAATACTTAAAACTTGAGCTTGAAAGATCAAAATACTATGTTGAACTCACGCTTAACTGACAAAAAGATTGTTTCAAACTTAAGCATAAAATATCTATCAAAATGCTATTTTAAACCTAAGCTTGAAAGATTTACGCAGCTGTTATTTCAAACGTAAATTTTACAGACCAATAAAAATGATATAGAAAACTTACGCTTGACAAATCTATAAAATCTTATATCAAATTTAGCGAATGTTTATGATCTGATTTTTTTCAAACCTATGCATGATAAACCAATGAAAATTTGATTTCAAATTTCAACTTGACAAACCAACAAAAGTAATATTTGAAACTTCAGCTTAACAGATCGACAAAATGTCAAACAAAAGAAATTGTTATTTCAAAGTGTAATGATGGTGTGGAGACACAGCAGCGGGCGCCCACGAGCAGCGTATACCTTCTACGGAGAAGGGTTGGCATTTGAACCCGAAACGCGTCTGTTACGGAAGATAAGAAGATAAATGCAAATTCGTGGTTCGAGGCGACAGTATAAAAAGACGTTTTGTTTTTTGTTGTTGTTCGGCGGCAGTGACATTTTTTACCTCGTACACATGAGGTTGCTGTCAGTTCCGAAGGAGACAAAAAGAGAATAACAACGGCGGCGAGTGAGAAGAAATAGAACGCTGATTGTTAAGAAGAATTCCGAATCCGATCCTTTTCTCTCTCTCTCTCTCTCTCTCTCTCTCTCTCTCTCTCTCTCTCTCTCTCTCTCTCTCTCTCTCTTTTGTTCTGTTTTGAGAACAAGCAAACCTTTTGTCGAGCAAGTAACACAACTTGTACTCGAACGAATTTACGTAAATAAAATAGGGATTAATTCCTGGAGAAAAACTATAGACAATCTTTCACCAAGTTAATCATAATTCATAAAAAAACGTTTCCAATTCTGGACGATAAAACGCTATTTCAAACATGGTGTGGAATTATCGATCAACTCATAGATCAACCTCGAAAGCCTCTTATAAGAATGAAAGCACGTAAAATATGAAGAGTTTGGTGAGAAATAAATTGAAAACTTAAACAGTAACTCCAACAAGATGCCGCAGTCCCAGGGCAAATGATGTTAAATGGTTTTACTTTGATATTCGTCAGACATTTTTTTTTCTTTTGAGATGAATTTATGGCTTATTTGAAATAGAAATAAAACGGATTCTGTATTAATTTATATTAAAAAAAAAAAATGAAATCCAAATTTTTTTCACATCTGCTGCATACTAAAAATTACGTAACCGGTTTTTATATTCTCTTTGGGTTTATTCCTTTTCCGAATTGATTTTCTGAAGTGTTAGTTTGTGGCAAGAAATTGGTTTATGGTGCTAATTTATTGAGTCTAGAAAACAAGATGGCGTCGACAAGTATGTTCCACCTGAAATAATCATCAATCGAAAGACAAGATGTTTGCTAATACGTACAAGTGTCTGGTGTTATATTTTTATATAAATTAAACCTTAAAAAATGTTTTGAAAACGCGTGTCTGATAAAATATAACAAGAAATTGTGTAAAAATTATAACGGTATTTTCCATACGATGCTATAGTAAGCATAAGGTTGAGGAGAGAAAAAGTCCATTAAAAGATAGCAGATTAGCATTACGATTACGTCACATGAAATTACGCCAAGAAAGGAGAGAAATTACGTAAATGTAAAACATTTGTGTAATCAATTGCTGATCTTAAACTGACTCCCTACGTTAAATAGCAATCGTTTGTTGATTAATTCGTTATTAAAACACAACCAATCATCTTATTTAAATTAGCTTTGGAAAGTTAAAATGCTTAAGGATAAAACGAGAACAGTAAGAGATATAAGAACATTAGAAATATCTCTGGAACTGAACAGTTTTGCATAAATTTTATTACTTCTTACGCAACTTAAAAAACAATGCATACTGCTACTGATATTTGTGTCCAGAATCCTTATTTTATTTTTTTTTTAATCTATTTGTACTTTTAATTCTAGAAATTCTTTAAACTTAAGGAGCTTGCGAAGAATTCTCTAAAATTTAATGTTCTTACGAAATTTAAATCCAGTGTGATTCATTTAATTAATGTCTTAATTACAATGAATCAAATTTGATACAAATCTGGAATATTTTAATTTTCAAATGGAGCAGGCACCTATATTATCCAACCTAAAACTTATTAAAATATTCCAAACAACTGAAACTTGGGGAATATTTATTAATTTATGACTAATAATGAGGTTTAAAAAAATAAAAAATATCTGAATTTTCACAGGGTTTTTTTCTTTTTGCAGAAAACTAAATGAAACTAAATACTTCCCACATTACTCAATCTTCAGCATCTTTTTTCCAACATTAATTTTTTCCAACATTAATTTTTTCCAACATTAATTCAACGCCTTTTAATTAGGCGTGAATCCTGTACATACAAAAAAATATGACGTTTCTGAATTTTTGAGATGAGGATTGATTATTTGTATTATTATTCATCGGACTACTGTTCTCATTTTGAGGGTGATTTGCAAAACGTTTCGGTCTATATAACCTCCGACCTTCTTCAAGTGTATCTTGTCGAACTCGGGAATGTTTCTGTCGAACTCGGGAATTTAGACGGAATTTCGATCGGAACCCTTTGTTTACTTCACGGAGGTAGCATGCTCTTGTTCCGTCAGCCATGACTGGATAGAGATCGTAAGCAAATGTATTTTTCGGTCGCTCACACTGAGGATTGAACCTTCAACTTTCAGGAGAATATCTCTTTTACAATTGATTTTTCCCAGTACTCTAACCACTGCGCCACGGGTGCTTGTGGACAATTCTAGTACGAATTTTAGGAGCCTTAAACCCATTTTTATTTCTAGTTGTAAATATCACGATTTATTACTAATTATTACTATATATTAATATATATCTATCTCTATACTTATTACTTGTATATATTAATGTTTTTACTTATTACTTGTATATATTAATGTTTTTACTTATTACTTGTATATATTATCTATTATTTATAATTACTGATTCCCATGTCGTATTGAATTATATGCTAGTTCTACTTAGCAGTTGGTTATTCCCCGGCATATGTGCTGCTTCTTTCAGTCGTCTTACTGTCCACTTTTCCTTTCTGTCTATAATTTTTACTTCGTTCCATAAAGGTAGATGGTTTCCCTTTTCTTTCCAGATATGGTCAGCTATACCTGACTTTCAGTCTCTCCACGTATTACGGCTTTTCGATGGTCTTCTAACCATACTTTCAACGGACGACACGTTTCACCTCTGTATAGTTTTCCACATTTACATGGGATTTCATATACACAGGTCTTAGTCATGATTTTTTCTGTAGGGGCTTGACTCTCACAAGCTGTTTTCCTTAAATTATATGGATGGTGGGAGTTTGTCTGTATTTTGCAAGTATTATAAAGTCCTTGTTCTTACTGAGGATCTGTGACATCCTTTCCGTTTTCAGGGTCGGATTCTTTTTTACTTTACAGTAAAGACATAACAACATAACTTCCAAAATTACTGGATTCGACAGAAATGATATGCAATCACACAAAACAATGGAACCAAACTTAACATTATATAAACATGGTGTAGTAATTTTAACATCTGAAAAACATGTTGTTAACTTCTGCGATAACAACCGTTCCCCTCTTACACATTTGACGGAACATCCTGTTAAGTCCCAGTTGTATAGTTTATTCCTTGAATGGTTACCCGTTTGAATTTGTCGACTTTTTGGTTTTAAAATATATCCTGTTTACATATGTTGCGCCTTACATCATCATCATCATCATTGTAACCCAGTAACACGAGCTGATACTTCCGCCGGCACCGCTGAAGTCGTCGATGTAATCATCATCATCATCATCATCATCATCATCATTGTAAGACAGGCTGTTAATAAAAACCACGGGAACACTTGTTATTTTCTTATGAATGATTTATTTAAAAACAGAAACTTTGGAGGGAGAGCGACAGGCAAACAGATAGATAAATCGCCTGCCTTGTTACCTTAAGTACATTGTACGCGGCCGTTTCTGTGGAGCGGCGACGTTTTATGTCCAGCCGAAAAGAGAATAGAACCATGGCTACCGAGAAAGTAGGCCAGTGAACATCACAGCGTGGCGTAATTTCCTGATCAACTTGTAGATATAGAAAGTTCCCGGTGTTCGACCACGTGGTCACGCTAACTGGCATAAAATAATATGGCTGTGTTACCGAACATCCATGTATGTTCTTCTAAAGAGAAAGAACAATTCTCCATTTGGATAATAATTATTATAATTGCACATTGGGATAATTTTAATCTAATAAAATATAGTAAGCGAACTCATTTTTGAACTTTTATTTCTATCGGAGAAAGTCGAATATTTCATTTTTTTTTTTTTTTTTTTTTACTGCAAAACAAACAATTTTTATATATTTTTCAGTCCGTTCTTTTAATAATGAATAAAACTTTTCACTGAGTATTTCCAACTATTTTAAAGTTAGCATTTTTCACGACAATTTTTTTTTTTTTTTTTTTTTTTTTTTTACGATCGATGAATTTTCAATATTTTAGCACCGGGCGTAATTTATTTCTTTGATATATATTTAAAACTTCAAGTTTTTTGCTTGTTATAACATTTTAATTGTAAATAATTTACATGACTGAAACGGGAAATGAAATAGGATTTTTTTATTCTCCCCTGAGATATACGAACAACACAAATTAATTAAAAATTCATTAACTAATTAGTCTTAATTAGTTTTAATATGAACTAAAAATAAAGAGTACATTAAATAAAAATAAATATTTTCTTGTTTTATCTTATAGATGTTATTTGTACCGTGCTGAAATATTATTTAGAAAGCCATTTTTAACGGGGGAGCTTTCTAACTATTCTGCACTTTCACCTAACAATTTAATGAAAAAAGGGGAGGGTTGTTTTACTATACTCATAGATTCGAAAAAGTTGTCAAAAAACAATGATATAACAAATAAATGTTATCAAAGGCAATATAAATTACTTTTCTATCTAACTGGATGTTTTTGGTGTTTTTATTTTTATTTTATTTTTTTTTTTACACAGTGATCACCACTTATCAAGGCCCGGAAGCCACTCAGGGATAAGGGTTATTGCAAGTACATTACGTTAGTGTGGAGATTTGATGAAGTGTTTACTTAAGGGGGCGGTTCATTAGGAATTTGTTAATATTGGACTTGAAGACATCCAAGTTGTAGTGCGGTGGGAAGCAGGCAGACGGAACAGAGTTCCACAGGCGTGCAGTTCTAAGAAAGAAGCTTTGTTCATGGAATCCGCGTTTTGATTTAGGCACAGATATAGAGTGGGGAAAATTTTTCACAGTGGATTCAGCTAGACGGGTGTTTTTCGTGAAAGATTGGCGAGGGGGGACCAGAGATTGGAGTTCAGACGAGCACCTGCCATGGAAATAACGATAAAACAAGGACAGGCTCGCAACGTCTCTTCTGTGGGAGAGAGGTTGCAGGGTAGAGAAAAGGGCATCCCCTACTAAGCCACAAAGTCTATTTTGTACTCTGTCAAGGCAGGATAGGCTGTTTTTAGCAGCTCCTGCCCAGATATGGCAACAGTATTCAATCCTTGGACGTACTTGGCTTTTATATAGATAGAGAATTGCATCAGTAGTGAGATATCTTCTGGAGCGGTAGAAGAATCCCACCATCTTTCCAGCGACCTTGGCAACAGACTTGATGTACGTGTTCCATTTCAGATCAGGAGTAAAGGTCAAACCCAGAAGCTTGTCAAAACACGGGGCCTCACCCAGACGAGAGCCATCCATCACAATTGATGCCAGATTGGGATCAGAGCGTTGATGATGTAAAGATAGGAGTTTGGTTTTAGATGCATTAAAGGTAACCAGCTACATCTTCCCCACTGAACCATGCGCTCGAGATCAGAGGAGAGAGAATCAAAGAGAACTTTGTCATTTACAGCCTTTGATGTGTTGCCATAGATGGTCGTGTCATCAGCATAGGTGTCAACGAATGATTTGAGTATGTGTTTAGGGAGGTCATTGATGTAGATCAGGAAGAGAGTTGGGCCTAGGATTGACCCCTGAGGGACTCCAGCATTTATATTGCAGGCCTCCGATTTTTGTCCATTTACCACTACTCTTATGAGCCTATCGGAGAGAAATGATTTAATGATTAAGAAAACATTTCCCGTTATACCGTAGCTGGAAATCTTGTGAAGTAGACCCTTATGCCATACCTTGTCGAAGGCCTTTGATATGTCAAGAGCAATTGCCCTAGAAAGGAAGCCTTTATCAAGAGATTCACTAATCCTGTGGGATATAACCGTCAGCATATCTGCGGTAGATCTTGCAGAGCGGAAACCATATTTAATATGGATTCCAGCAACTTACTCATAACACACAGGAGACTTATTGGTCTGTACTGAGAGGGAGATGACTTATCACCTGAATTCTTAAATACAGGGCAAACTGATGAGGTCTTCCAGGGAGTCGGAAAGCACTTCTTCTTAAGGCAGCGCTTAAATAGTTTCGTAAGTATGGGAGCAAGTTCTGGTTGAAGCTTTTTTTAACACTATAATTGGGATGCCATCAGGGCCAGTTGCTTTACTGGAATCTAGGTTCTTGATTAGCTTGGCGACCTCATGCACGGATATTTGTATGTTACCTAGCTTGTTCTGTGTTATAGGAGGAAATATGGGGAGTTGATGGCCTTCGTCGCATAGGGTAGAATTAGCTGCAAAGTTCTTTGCAAATAGTTTGGCCTTGTCTGACGCTGACGAGATGACCTCTGGTCCATTGATAATGGTTGGGATAGAACGCACACTTCTGTTCAGGATCCTATTTAATGTAAAATGTTTATTCGTTTCGAAAATCATAGTGTTTATCGATATATTTGAAAAAAAAAACGAATGGCGGCGAGCTCGCTATTGAATACATTAAGTTTTGGAAAATAAGTTCCAACTAAAAAACTATACAAAATACTGTTAGAAACTCAATATATGCTATTGTGACATAGGCGGACATATATTGAGCGTGCTTCTAATATTAGTTTGTAATACAATATCGCAGATGTTTACTATATTTTTTTAGTTTTTAACCAAGGTTCACATTATGGTATGATTGTCTTTTAATAGTTATGTGAACTTCATCTCCGTATTCATGTATTCTGCACTGATATGAAGATGAAGACTATAGCGGAGTATAGGATTCCTAACCATGAAACTGATCATAATACGCTACACATTTTGATGAAAAACATGGGAGAACATGGACATCGAAGAACAGCACTTTAAATATAATTTCTGTATTTAAAGTAATAGTTATTTAAATATTTCAACATATAATCTTGTGGGGAAAATCTAGCTTCAAGTTCGGGTCACTATCGTTTGTTCGCGCGTGGGAAGAGAAGTGAGTAATGTAATAGAACGAAAATGGCAGCCCATCGTGTAGACGAAGAAAAGGATAGAGGGTTGACGTCAGTTAGTAGTCAACTACGCGAAGGTATTCTCAGGGACCAGTAGTAGATATAGAGAGAAAGAATGAGAATGTGTACGTACGGTCTGTTAGTTTTTTGCCCCACATAGTAGCAAGTGGTGTGAAGCACGCGGTCGGTCCGTAGACCGACCGGCTCGAAAGCTGGTCCTAAAAAGGGAAGAAGCCGGTTATTGCTCTTTGTTTTATACTTGTTTCCGGTGGTCTTTGCGCATGTGTGGATTTCCATTAAAAGGAAGTGACGTCGTCCTTGTGTGCGTACGTGTGCGCGTGTGTGAATACATGTGTGTACGTTAGCGTGTGTGTGTATATACACGTGAATGTGAGTGTATGTACGCGAACGTGAATATATGTACGTGTGTAGACGTGGGCGCGTATGTTTGTGTGCGCGTATTTATATGACAAGTAATATGGCTTGAAATGTGAATGTGTGTTTTTTGTGTGAGACTAGGAAAGGCTCGCGCAATAGTTTGACAAACCTTACCTACATTGCTAGCAGGCATTTTTCAGTTAACAGGCCTTCTATATTTCGATGGTCGTGATAGAACCCCATTCCAGAGCGATGATGCACCCCCAGGGAGAGGTAGCCACCATGAGACGCCAAGAAACGATCTTAGTTGAAGTGTCATTAGTTTCGGAGAAAACATGATTAAATTGTATTTTTATTATTGATGTTCGTCAATAACAAACATTTCATCTTGACATACGAATCATTAAACTTTCTTTTTGAGTGGAAGCAATACAATATAAGATTAGATTCCTCTGTACAAAATGTATTTAGTTTTATATTTGTAAATGTTATAATTGAGATTCCCACGTGACACTCTGTACTAGATAATTAGCACTCAATAGTTCGTTAACAAAAAAGAAGTTACAACTAATTCATATCAAACGTTTCAGAATGAAAATCGCTATCAAAACCATATAGTTTTAAAATGTCGAAACATTTGCATGTATTTTAACGATAAACAGAATAGTTAACACTTGAAATCAAAGAAAATATAAGTTATATAAAACGCATTAGAGTGAAATGCTCTATTGAACTCGGCTCAGTTAAACATATGGGAATTATTTGGAAGATTTATAAACAGTAAATATGGAATAATCAAAAATGGCGAAACTTATCTTTTTATAGAAACGATTAGTAAGATTTTTGTAAAAATATCTTACGAATGTTAAACTACGTGGGTTCAGTAGATAATTTAATTATGATACGTGTATTATGAATTACATGTTGTTTCTTTGCTAGTTTTCGAGTGTTAACTTATTCTGCACTTTTATTCGCTCTATCAGTGTCAGCTGGCATTATTTTGGAATGCACCGAGGAGTTGTGAGTTACTGGAAGCCAGCGAGGTAAACTTTTGCAGTTGACAACTAAAAGGTTTTCCAGCTTGGAATATCTACTTTCAAAAGCCAAGCATTCATTCAAGTCGTGATTACATATTGCGATTGTTGTGGGGTACAAATCACCCCTATTTCAGAAATAAGTGGAATCAACCAGTCCTATGAATACCTCTGGTTTCAGGGACTAAAGGAGACATTCATACCATGTTTAACCGCATGCTACCAACACGTTCCTCTCATACCACTTTAGTGGCTCCTGTATTCTTTATGATAAATACATATTATATTTTATACACTTTACACTACTTGTGGTTTCTTTTGTTTGTCACCCCTAGCACGGGTCTACAACAGCGATATAATAAATAAACTGGGTAAGGATTGTTTTTGAGTTAAAGCTTTTTTCTCTGTGTCTCTGTGGCTGATTCCGGACATGTCGAGAAATATGTCCGCATAATTTAATCGTAATGGCTAATATATGGTAAGAATAAAAACATATTTTTCGAAGACAAAAATGTCTTGTTTCCTGATATCTTTATTTCTTTCAACACGCAGACTCGGTGCAGGGGTCAATGCTGATGACCAGTCTTGCAATTAAGAACATAGACACATACATTAATATAGTAATGACAAAAAATAGAAAAACAAATTCGTGAGTGAAATAAATAGAAAGATGATATTTCAAAACAATATGATGATGATGATGATGATGATGATGATGATGATGATGATGATGATGATGATGATGCAACTGTTGAATTTTAGCAACCTGAGCACTGATTCGTGTATGTACGATCACGTTTATAGTCAGCATACAAACTCTTCACTGTTATTTGTGATGAAGAAGAGTTGTCAGATTGGTAAACAATGATGAGTTGTGAACGCTGATCGATATTAACAAACTATCACACATGATTTAGGTGTCGCAAATGGAATTTAAATACGTGCGTATTGTGTGATAAACCCCATAGCATTGTATTACGTACAGCTGGCAGCTAATTCGTAAATCGCATATTATAAAGAGTTTATATATTGACCCATCTTATTTATCAGTCGATTAGCGGTCTGCGAATTAACAGACATTATTTATAACCGAAATTAAGTATTGCCTTAAGGAGAAGTGCTTTCCAACACCCTAGAAAACCTCATCAGTATGCCCTGTATTTAAGAATTCAGGTGATAAGTCATCTCCCTCTCAGTACAGACCAATAAGTCCCCTGTGTGTTCTGAGTAATTTGCTGGAATCCATATTAAATAGAGAAATAGTCAACCACCTCAACAGAAATAACCTTCTTAGTGACACGCAATATGGTTTCCGTTCTGCAAGATCTATCGCAGATGTGCTAACGGTTATATCTCATAGGATTTCTTGACAAAGGTTTCCTTTCTAGGGCAATTGCTCTTGACATATCAAAGGCCTTCGATAAGGTATGGCATAAGGGCCTACTTCACAAGATTTCCAGCTACAGTATAACTGGGAATGCTTTCTCAATAATTAAATCATTTCTATTTGATAGGCTCATAAGAGTAGTGGTCAATGGACAAAAAATCAGAGGCCTGCAAGGTCTATCCTGGGCCCAACTCTCTTCCTAATCTACATCAATGATCTCCCAAAACACGTACTTAAATCATTCGTTGACATCTATGCTGATGACACGACCATCTACGGCAACACATCAAAGGCTGTAAATGACAAAGTTCTCTCTGATTCTCTCTCCTCTGATCTCGAGCGCGTGGTTCAGTGGGGGAAGACGTGGCTGGTTACCTTTACTGCATCTAAAACCAAACTCCTATCTTTACATCATCAACGATCTGATCCCCATCTGGCATCAATTGAAATGGATGGCTCTTGTCTAGGAGAAGCCCCATGTTTTGACAAGCTTCTGGCTTGACCTTTACTCCTGATCTGAAATGGAACACGTACATCAAGTCTGTTGCCAAGGTTGCTGGAAAGATAGTAGGATCCTTCTACCGCTCCAGAAGATATATCACTACTGATGCAATTCTCTATCTATATAAAAGCCAAGTACATCCAAGGATGGAGTACTGCTGCCATATCTGGGCAGGAGCTGATAAAAACAGCCTATCCTTCCTTGACAGAGTACAAAATAGACTTTGTGGCTTAGTAGGGGATGCCCTTTTCTCTTCCCTGCAACCTCTCTCCCACAGAAGAGACGTTGCGAGCCTGTCCTTGTTTTATCGTTATTTCCATGACAGGTGCTCGTCTGAACTCCAATCTCTGGGCCCCCCCTTGTCAATCTTTTACGAAAAACACCCGTCTAGCTGAATCCACTGTGAAAATTTTCCCCCACTCTCTATCTGTGCCTAAATCAAAACGTAGATTCCATGAACAAAGCTTATTTCTTAGAACTGCACGCCTGTGGAACTCTGTTCCGTCTGTCTGCTTTCCACCTGAATACATCCTGTATGTCTTCAAGTCCAACGTAAACAAATTCCTGCTAAACCGGCCCTTTTAGTAGACACTTTATTAAATCTCCACACTAACGTACTGTACTTGCAATAACCCTTATCCCTGAGTAACTTCCGGGCCTTGATAAGTGGTGACCACCTTGTAAAAAAAAAATATATTTTTCAATATTATATATATTCATAATCGACATTATTTTAAACAAAAATATTATATTCCACAGGGGACTGATTCATATATAATATCTTGATGTTGGCATTCTGTAAATATTCAGCGTAAATGGAGATGCTCTGATATTATCGTAGCTTTTTTGTTAAAACTGCAAAAGTATTTATCCAAGCTAGCAGGAACGTCCGGCGCAGCCAGGTTGTAAAATACGCTTAAATATGATAAAATATTGTAGATTTAGTATATATTATTATAGAGTTAATGTTTTATCGATTTTTATATATTATTCAGCTATAACCGAAACCAAAACTTATGAAGAATTCTTGATAAAATTATTTATTAAAAAAAGTAGATCACTAAGGTGCCATCAACTAAAATCGAAACCGAATATTCACGGAGAATACTTACGAAGAAGACTTACGGAGAATTCTTGATAAAATTATTTTTAACAAATAGACTATTGGAGTACCATTAGCTATAATCGAAACCGAAACCAAAACTTATGAGGAATTGTTGGTAAAATTATTTATAAAACAAATAGATAACTTAAGTGTCATCAGTTATAATCGAAACCGAAACAAAAACCTATGAAGAATTCTTGGTAAAATTATTTTTAACAAATAGACTATTGGAGTACCATTAGCTATAATCGAAACCGAAACCAAAACTTATGAGGAATTGTTGGTAAAATTATTTATAAAACAAATAGATAACTTAAGTGTCATCAGTTATAATCGAAACCGAAACAAAAACCTATGAAGAATTCTTGGTAAAATTATTTATTACAGGAAATGGGAGTACATAACAATTAAACAACTCGGATGTAAGCGTAACACAAAAAATAAATAATAACACACACGCTATCGTATTAATATATAGATAATTGATATTATTTTTAACAGAAATTTTAAAAATGTTATATTTAATCATAATTGACATTTTTTAACCGAAATATTCTTTAATAATATATGTAATCATAATTGATATCTTATCTTTAACGGAAATATTTGTCAATAGTATAATCATAATTGGCATTATTTATAATCGAAATATTTGTCAATATTATATGTATATCCATAATTGACATTATTTTGAACCAAAATATTTATCAATGTTATATATAATAGTAATTAGCATTAATTTTTACGAAATATTTGTCAATATTATATATAATCATAATTGACATTACTTTTAACCGAAATATTTGTCAATATTATATATAATCATAATTGACATTACTTTAACCGCAGTATTTGTCAATATTTTATATAATATTTATTGATATTATTTTAATGGAAATATTTGTCAGTATAATATAGAATCATAATTGACATTTTAACTGAAATGTTTGTCAATGTTACATATAATCATAATTGCCATGTTATTTTAATTGATTCAAATTATTTCATTGTAAAATTAAAATTATTTCAACTAAATTATTATTTATTCATCACAATATTAATTGAATTTTCACCTTTGACTTAAATGCACTCAAATTTTATTTTGAGTCAAGCACTTTTATTCAGTTAATCCAATATTAACAGGAATTTTACAATTCACCCAAGCACCAACTAGTAATCATTTTAAACCTTATCTTCGAGTAGCTTTAAGCCCTTAATAATTGGTGACCTGAACAAATATGCTCCAAGTAATATGCATACAAGCCGACGTACCTACCAATAATTAACGAAAAATATAAGTTATTTCAGGTATAACCTGTGGCATATGACAGAATAACGATGATAGAGAAGAGGAAGATAAACTGCTGCTACGTGTTATCAAAGCAACAAAATTATATCTGTGTGATGATCTGCCGTTCAGATAATCTATTGAAATCAAATAATTGATCCTTGCAATGCTAGGCAGTATTTTCCACATAATCTCCTATTTTGGAAACGCATGACCTTTCTCTCTGTAAATTTCTCCAACTTTTTTACATAAGAGTCACCACTTACTAAGGTCTGAAAGCCACTCGAGGATAAAAGTTAATGGGTGTAAGATAGCCGATGAGACAAAAGCGTCATGATCGATCGAAATTGGGTAAAATTTGATTATTTAAGATTTCAATAAGAACTGGTTGTAAACGTTCATGTTGTAGTCAATTGGAAATCAGCCTGGCAGTATAGAATTTATAACCAGACAGTTACAAAAAAGAAACTTTATGTGATTTGCGTTATTTTAGTGAAAAAGATTTAATTAATATTATTACTTTTAATAATAGTAATATTAATGTCAACAAAACTAATGGGTACATATATATATAGCAAAATAGATAAATAAAATAACTGTTGCCCGGGATTGAATGCTGATCAACGAATGTTTCATACTCTCATATTTTTATTGTCATTGAAATTGATGGAATCATTTTTTACCTTTAAACCGATTAATTGCCTGCTCTAGTTGGGAAACCAACGTGGTATACCGGAGAAAGTTCCACGTGCCTTCCCGCCGTGACTTGCACTGTAGAGAACCTATCCTTGATTTTATAAAATAAATTTTTATATATAATGGCTTGAATTAAAGTTTAAATTCAAAAGTCAAGTATGTTGGTACAATTGTGCTTTAAACAGAAACATTTATTTTGAATGCGCATTTGTCATATCATCCAACTGCTGATTTTATATGTCGGACTATTCAGCTTGTGATGTTAGGCTGTGTACGGTGTTAACGTCAAAATCGCCTGGTCCATTCTTTTATCGGATTATTTGGTTTATCGATATTTATCGAAGACATTCCGATACAAAACCTATCTAAGAACACTGTCAAGAGAATTGACGAGTACATAAAGTACTTTCGTGTGAAATTTCATAAAAACTGGCCGAGCCGTTTCCGAGTCCATGGGGAACGAACTCACATACACACCCACGCACACGCACAGTCCCTTTCATATAATAGGAAAGATGTAACTATATAAAAGCCAGGTACGGCCAACGATGGAGAACTGTTGCCACGTCTTGACAGGAGCTACTAGAAGCAGCTTATTCTGCCTTGACAGAGTTCAAAATAGACGTCGTAGCTTAGTGGGGGATGCCCTTTTCTCTTCCCTGCAACCGCTTTCTCACAGAAGAGACGTTGCGAGCCTGTCTCTGCTTTATCAGTATTTTCATGGCAAGTGCTCGTCTGATCTTCAATCTATGGTCCCCCCCCCTCGCCAAACTTTCACGGAAAACACTCGTCTAGCCAAAAACACTATCAATAATTTCCCCCACTCTTTATCTGTACCTAAACCTAAATGTAGATTCTATTAACAAAGCTTCTTAGAACTGCATGCCTGTGGAACTCCTCCGATTGCCTGCTTTCCAGCTGACTACAATCTATCAGATTGTAGTCAGCTGTCTTCAAGTCCCGCGTAAACAAGTTCTTGATGATCCGTCCCCCTAAGTAATCTAATTTACAAAATTCTCACTACTTATGTTTAATACGCTATAATCCTCGAGTGACCTCAGGGCCATGATAAGTACTGATTCCTGTGTAAAAAAAAAAAAAAAACTTCGACCACTTGTACACCGACTTTAAAACCATCTACGGTTCACGGCATCGCAGCAGTACACCTACATCATTTTTCCCCCGGTAAGACACTCCACACAAAGGAGATATTTTGAAACGTTGGATGGAACACCTATCAATTTGATGACGAACTTGTTGCGTACATATCGTAATTGCAGGAGGTTTCCGGGGTTTCCCTTGAACTTACTTTCCAAGAAGTTGTGAAGGATAGAAAAGCATATCGTCTGATAAAGCCTCGGGAAAAGGTTCTATCCCAGTGGACACCTTTACATATGCTGGTGAAAGACTCACACAAAAAAATCATGAACTGTTTGTACGGATATTGAGACAAAGCTTCTGTTCTACGAGATTTTAAAGAAACACTGATAAACCATCTTTACAAGAACAAGGGTAACAAAAGAGTATGTGATGATCATTGTAGAGTTTCATTGTTATCTATAGCTGATAAAATACTGGCTCGTGTGATACTCCGCAGAATCGTGGAACACCATGTTGATAGGATATACTCTGAGACACAATATTGTTTTTGCTCGCATTTGTGCTGCGGCGGGTTGCTGAGAAGTCATGATAGAAGAATCAGGAACTCTATATGATGCTTGTAGACTTAACACAGGCTTTTGATTCTGTAAATAGAACAGATTTGTGGACGGTTCTGAAGATTACTAATCGAATTGCAAAGGCCAGTGCAGCATGGAAAGCTTAGGCATCGATTGTAGGATGAGCGTGGGATTCGACATGAGAATAAAATTAATGTTACCAAAACTGATGTATTAACGACACTATTATATGAAGTAGAAACATGGACACCACACCGATGACGCATTAACAAACTTAATATCTTCCACAAAGTTTGTATGCGAACAATATGTGGTGTTTCTCTTCGTGACAAGGTCGCAAATATCGATTTATTTTCCAAATGTAACATTAAAGGAATTGAGTTTCTCATGCAGTCGCAGACACGCCATGAATGAACGATGACGGAATTCCGAAAATGTTGAAATATGGTGAGCTTGATGGCGGAGTAAGAAGTGTTTGGAAGCCTTTGTTAAAATACAAAGATAAATTTTTAAATATCATTGTGTCCGTAAACAAGTCGAGAAACTTTAAGGGAATGGTTGGGCAACGGTCTGCATATCGTTTTAAGTGTAAAACTGAAGCAAAAATCACAAACTGATAAGAATTGCTCATCTGATAACAATGTAAGAGAAAATCGAAAAACGGCAAAACGCAAAAAAATTCATCAAACGCTTTCAGTGCCTACATCTGCAGTTGCTGTGGATTATAATGCAAATCACTGGCGTATGTAAATGTCACTAACGACCCAAGCACCACTGAAACAATAAAGAATCTTATTGTCAATCTCATACGTCGAACATGGCGGGTGATTCCATTATATATATATATATATATATATATATATATATATATATATATATATATTTATATATATATATATATACCAAGTTAAAGGTATTAAGAAGATAAAACTCATGAATTAAAACGAGGTTATTAAGAGTGCTCGATAAAAAAAGAGCAAAATAAATATTTTTATTAATCTAGACATGTATTACTTAGTCGCTACACTGAACATGCTAATGTTTCGGACAATTAGTTGACAAGAAACCAAAAGTCACTCGTCAGGCGACGTAATAAAGCTTTGTTGCCATCGAAGGCATCTGGTTCTCAAATGGAAGAAATGAAATATAGTTTTCATTTATAAAAATAAAATGTTAAAACGTTAAATTTAAGTAGGAGGGTGACATTAAGTAAAGTTTTAGACTCAAAATAGAAGGCGATAGGGGAAAGAGAATGTTAAGACTTAACAGGATAAATAGGAGGAGTAGAAAGGGATAAAAAGGGAAAAGAAAGGACTACGAAAAAGAAAAAGGAAAAATAAAAAAAGAAAGAACAGAAAGACGGAAGAAGGACGAAGGGGTAAGCATGATTATTTTACTATAAGAAATGAGAGGGAGTGAAAACACTATTTTTGGTTTCGATCTCAGTTCAAGTATTTTTGTTTTACTTGCAAGAAGTGGACTGTAAGAAAAAATATAATATTCGCATGCACATGTCTCATTTTCTGTATGAATTAAAATATAATAATTATGCGAATTTTACGACCGGGCAACACCGGGTCGCCTGCTATTCCCCGCAGAAATTCCCCTCTGGACAAAAGTATCGTAGGTTTGCAACAGCAAATGCCTCATATAAATTGAGTACAGTTAGGCTAATACCACTATCTTATGTAGCTTTCAAACTCCGTTTCAGACACATTCAGTCGTGGTAATAAAATTACATCAAGCAACACCATCACAATCGCAACATCGTTAAAGGAAAGAGTCCCTATTTTTCACTCTAAATATTTTGTCCTACAATTGCTATCAGTAGTCACTGAGAGAAATTCTACATGTTCCGCAGATTCTGTGATTACACCTACTGTAACTGGCTCATACACGCATAACATAACATAATCTTTCCAATTTCCGAATCATAAATAATAAAGCCTCTTTCGTCAAAGTCCGTCAATTCTGATTGGCTGAGCTCTGACAATTCTCATATTCCGGAATCCAGTTCTTCACTTTATAGACGAATGGTTACTAACATTAAAATATGGCGTCACTAAGAGACATATTATTTCACTTTGTGTCAAGTTCATTTAATGCATACGGCATTTCAGTCATGTAAGATCGAAAAATACAAGAGAGAGAAAAATCATTAAACGAATGTTCAATAACCAGTTTACTTGCTTTCGTTTACAAAGTTTGAAACACGCTATCCACTATAAGAATCTTCGTCGTCGTCGTCGTCGTCGTCGTCGTCGTCGTCAAAGCAACAACAAAAAATTGCATAGCCCTTGAGATCGAGATTTTTACCATTGACCACTCTTCGTAATATAGACTGGTATTTCGGCTACTTTATTTATTTATTTATTTGCTTCAGTTTACATACTGTCTTTCGCAAATTTTAATATTATGCTTTCTTTTTTGAACCTTTAAAACACACTATCCACGACAACATTCTCCTTCGTCATCGTCATCGTCGGCGTCGTCATCGTCAGCGTCGTTATCGTCGGCGTCGTCATCGTCGGCGTCGTCATCGTCGGCGGTGGCATCATTGTCGTCGAAAACCACAACAAAATAGCTTCCCTCGATTTATATCATTTCGCTCATGTTTCGATTCCTTTGAAAACACTTCGCACTACAGACATCCTATCCGTACGTTTTCTTTTCCTTTTTATAATACAATAGATTTCGTAATACCTTAACAATTGGCACGCCCCCTTTACATAGTTTTAACTTTTCGGCTTTTTTCAATTAATTCTGCTGCCTATTATCGTTTGGACACTAAGCTACCATATGATAAAAGAACATTGACACAAAAAAATTTTCGCCTTCCAAATCTTTTAATATATAGCTTTTTTTCATATTTACTATAATGTTGCATGCGAAACGGAAACCCCCTTTCCAAACCTTTAAATGTATTAGCCGAGGGTCCAATCGATGATAATCTGCACAAATGGTGGAAAAGACGACAAGGTCAACTTTGGTAATGGTTTCGATTACAAGTATAACTTTCAGATTACAAAAAAAAATTAAAAAAAGAATTGGTGGACCTGAACAATGCTGCCCCTTATTCGTAAATTTTTCAGGAGATTATCAGCGCCTACAAGCTTAAATTTGGAATTATAACGTTCTACTACAGTGAACACCTAGATTTGTCCTTTTCGAGCTTGATGCAGAGTGTCGGTTTAGTCGCTGACAACCCGACAATGGACAGGTGGCACTGGTTTACATGTTACTAGTAGCATTCTCATGACGGCATGATGATATATTTCACACATTATTTTACAAATGAATAAACTTAGAAATCGGACGAAGACAATATTCAACAGGTTAGCGTTGAAAACGGCTGGATTTTTTTCATATATAATGTTTGTCTACAAGATTTTTTTTTCATATATAATGTTTGTCTACAAGATTTTTTTTTCATATATAATGTTTGTCTACAAGATTTTTTTTTATATATAATGTTTGTCTACAAGATTTTTTTTATATATAATGTTTGTCTACAAGATTTTTTTCATATATAATGTTTGTCTACAAGACTCACTGTCTACAATTACTAAACAGCTGAGAGAGAAACAACAACAGATGAAAAGAGATGGAACAAATGTACACACATTGAAATAGGCAAGATTCTGAGACACAGAATGGTGAAAGAAATTTCAAACTTAATGAACAACAAATACTTCAAGCCCTTGTCATCCCAAAAAAGTCAGCGTCTCAGCAGGAACAACATCACCGATCTTAAAGAAGACGGCACTCTCATTCATGACCTAGAAAGAATTGTTTCAAGGTGCGAGAAGTTTTATGTTAACCTCTGTGTCACCAGACAATCAGGACATCTGAACAAATCTGAGGAACATCCTCCACTCATCCTCCCACAGGAAGTGAGAGCAGCTATTAAGCGACTGAAGTCAGGTAAAGCTGTTGGAGAGGATGATGTTACTGCAGTGAACCGATTGTTGAGATGTTTATAAGACTGTTTAATAAGTGCTTCTCAAGCAGAAAAGTTCCAGAATAATCTAGCAGTATCAGAATTTTTGTAGGAATTTTTGACACCCCTAACACGAAACTGCGAATACAATATAAAAATCTCGTAATTTCTCTGTTAAAAGTGGGTTATTTATTTTCTTTATGGATTATACTTCCAAAATAAACTATTACAGTTGTTTTAAAAGTAATAGAAATATTTTTTTTTTAAAAAAACAGTAATGAATTTTCCGAACTCAATATTTTTCAATTTTTAAACTTTAAAAATCTATCAAAATTTTTCTATTGATTCTATTTTTACGATATTTTCAGGGTCAATGTGAAATTTTATGTTCTTTCCAATAAACCGAATATAATATTTTAGACAAACGTTTTTTTTTTATTCACGCCCCCCCCCCAAGTGTCACCCATTTTGAAATGTCTATTAAAAAGTAAATAATTAATTTATGTCGCACAAATTGAAGAGAAAGGGTCAATAAATAATATATTCAAATTTAAAACAAAAAAAAATCGCTTTTTTAGAAATTTACCTGTAAAGTCCGAAGTTTAAAACCTTATTTTATAAGAACACATTGTTTTTTTTTGTCTTTTTTTTGTCTTTTTTTTTTTTTAATGAAACCTTGGTCCTTGCTCCTTTAATTGAAAAAATAATTAGGGCTTGAATTACATTTTTCGAGGAGTTATAAGCTTGAAAAGACAGGGGGTCGAATAATTCACGCCTCTCATTTTGAAATGTCTATTAAAAAGTAAATAATTAATTATATCGGGGAGTTTTATATATCACAAATTGAAGAGAAAAGGTCAATAAATAATATATTCAAATTTAAAACAAAAAAAATCGCTTTTTTAGAAATTTACCTGTAAAGTCCGAAGTTTAAAACCTTTTTTTTTAAAAAAAACACATTGTCTTTTTTTTGTTTTGTTTTTTTATTAAAACCTTGGTCCTTGCTCCTTTAATTGAAAAAAAAATTAGGGCTTGAATTACATTTTTCGAGGAGTTATAAGCTTGGAAAGATGGGGTGGAATTATTCACTATTTTCACGAAATTTCTGACACTGCTAATGCATCAGTGGCCATCATTCATAAGAAAGGAGACACCGCAGATATTAAAGACTATCAGCCAATCTACTTTCTGTCAGTGACATACAAGGTATTCTCACAAGTTTTGCTAAGACGTATGCTAGGGTCACTAGACAGTAATCAACCGCGAGAATAAACAAGTTTCAGAGCAGGTTATTCCACCATCGACCATATCCAGGCTGTCAGTCAACTAAAAGAGAAATCCAATCACTGTGCTAAAAAGAAATTCAACTTAACAGTATATATAAATTCTTAATGCTGCTATATTTTAACTTATAAATTTATTATATTTTTACTAGAGTATCATATCTTTTTCTTTACCAGTTTTAACAAGTAGTCCTTTTACTTTTCTAAGTTTAATCTTGACCATATTACTTTTCATGCTCGCATTTTTCTATGTAATAGTATATTTTTTTTCATTATTTTCACCCTCGAGTGTGTATCCGTTAATATCTTATATGCTTTTATTAGGTACGGACAAAATGAATGCCGATGCTCAAAATGTATAAATATTTTGACCCCTCCCTTTACTTAAAAATTCACCAAAAATCAGAAAATTAACTAACTTTAATGAAATTTTCAGTATTTATCAAATAATGATTACCGAATATAATTAACCCATTATTTTTATTTAAATCTGATTCGAAATGTATTATTTTGTTTAAACAGAAAATACCTTTATTAAAGTTATAGTTTTCAGGAATTTATTTTTGCTTTTTATGAAAATAAAGCATCGTAAATTATAACAATTTAAAAAATACAGAAACATTACAAAAATGTCCCTAAAGTTAGTATTAATGAATTCAATATAACTTGAATGAAAAATAATTTCTCGAACTACCGATATTATCATTGAATTAAGCATTGCTTGTCTAATATTTTCACACACAGAAAATTATAATAGCAAAAATATTTCTAATTTTTTTTAAATTACAGATTTCGCATAATTTTTATATGCAAGATTTTAATAATTTCCTTGCTCGCATGAATGTGAAACTTTCGGCGTAACATAATTTTTATATAATCTTGAATAATAATTAAATAAAATAATAATTTAAAAACAGAAACATAAAAAAATAATTAAATTAAAAAATTATAAAAATGATACAAATGTTCAGGATAGGAATGTATGGATTCACGTCTGGAAAAAAAAGGAAAACTGACACCCCTACCTCCTTCTTATATCATGACTTTATTTTGAAACAGCGTTTCGATTGGCTGTAATTTTGGGCTTCTATATTAGAAGTGTTTACAGAACCCTCGTTTGTTGTGTTTGGGCGAACATCAGAATTACTTGTTTTTAGGGGAAAATTAAGCTATTTCTTGTACAAACAAGGTGTTTTTTGGGGGTTTTTTTAATTCAATATATTAGGACTTTACTTTACTAATTATCTTTGAAATAGACCCAGAAAACTAATATTTATCTTTTAAAGGATTTTTATAATGAATTTATTTAACTTCACGTGTACAAATATTTTTTTCCTTTAGGAAATAATCTTTAGTCTCTAATCTTTCAAATACAATGAAACAATAGTCGGAAACCTAAAAAATACAATAAATCGGCTTTCAAAACTAAGTCCACCTATCTTTAATCGTCCTTTTTGCCCGTACCTAGCTTTTATATAGTGTGATTTGGTTCTCCGTTAATTAACTGTGTCTGTGTCGGATATATACTTGAGAGTTAAAACAATGAAAAGAATATGCTGTTGTCATACCCCTAGTAATATATATATATATATATATATATATATATATATATATATATATATATATACTAGCAGAAGTACCCGTCGTTGACTGCGTTTAAAAACAGCCTACAGAAAATGGACTGTGATTGATGAAAAGGAGGGGGTTCTAAAGAGATAGGTTTCGATACTCAAAAATTTTACCCTAAGCAAAATATGATGAAAGTAAAGATAATTTTTGCGAAAATATATTTTTTATATGAACTTTCTTTCCATTTGTAGCCAGGAGTGACCAACAAAATGATGTTTCCTAACAAAGAGGAAATGTTATATATTATTATTATTATTATTATTATTATTATTATTATTATTATTATAATATACAAGATTAATAATAATAATAATAATAATAATAATAATAATAATAATAATAATAATAATAATAATATACAAGAAATGTTATCATAGTCAATAAAAGTTACTTTTATGGTAGAAAAGTTCATTGGCTTGTATTTTTAAGTAGTTTGTAAAAAAAAATTTTTTTTTAATTCACGGATCGGTTTAAAAAAAAATTGCAGTGACTTTGAAATGGAGAGCCCCGTTTTCAATTTGAAGGAGGGGCACCTGAGCATTTTGTATTAAACAATTTATGAGAGTTCCGTCAACGTAAGGAATATTTATAAATATATTTTAATGTTTTCCGTTATTTTGTGCTTGAGGAATATTCGATTATGGCATGTGTAGTTTATATAAAAATTCATTTAAGTAGTTATCGCCTCAAATTTCGTTTTAATTTCGATTCGATGAAATTATTTCAAGTAAAGAGGATTAAAATTATTTCAAAACAAAAAAAAAACACGAACTGAGTTTTTATTGACTATGGTAACATTTATTTCTTGTATATTTATTTTTCGGGTAGTCGTTTGTTGGCTTTTCTGCTAAACACTCTTACTTAATAATATCGACGAAATATCGAAAAACAAAGAAACAAAAACAGTTTTGAAAAATAATGAAGCTTTACTTACTTTAGTAAAATAATCCGAAACAGCAAAACGGGATATTAAAAAAGTAAACACGCAATTACTTTAGTTTTTTTAAAGCAAAGAATCGATATAAATATGAATAAAAAGAAAATGGCGCCCTTTTCAAGCTTCGTTTCAGTTTTACAGTATTGAACAGTGTAGTATTGCGCCGTCGGATTCAGGGTTTTACTATTGTAATGTAAAGAACACGCAGAAAGGGTTGTAATCAACAGAATTCCTTCTAGTACACTGACAAAAAGGAGCTTAAACAGATATATAAATAAAAATAAAAAGGTTATGTAAATTTTTTTTAAAAGACATGTAATTACGTGAGCAGGATTTTTTCCTTCTTTTGACATGATAACAAGTAACGTTCTTATTTTTTATTATTTATCTATTTTCGAAAGAGTGCCACCTACAAGTGGAGAAGGAAAAAAACAGAGTTATTCAAAATTTGTGTCGAGAATTGTCTAAAGTTCCGACTTTTTTTTTTCTTTTTTTTGCTTTCACTTTACTGAACGTGAATTTATCAGGTGAATTCATTCGACACAATATGATTCAACTCAAAATAAATAAATAAAAGCTAACGTGAATTAAGATTAAAGTTAAGGTGTTATTATGGACCCTCACCCCTTTTAAAAAACCTTGTTAAATTTGTGACATATTTACATTCTATGGAGGTCAGGCGCAAACGATCACCCAATTATTTTATTATACCATATTTCTTCAAACTGAAACATAATTATCAAAGTATACTTACGCAAATAGACATGAAAAGTCTTTGTTAAAATTTGTGCCATATTTCCATGGAGTACAGGGCGAACGTAGACCCCACAATTTTATTATACCATCCTATTTAAGTTGAAACATACTTATCAAAGTATTATTATGTACATCTATATCAAAAACCTTTGTAAACGTTTTTTTTTTTTTTTTTTTTTTTCATTTTTTATTTCCATACTTTGAAGGCCAGGCGCGAACGCAGACACCACAATTTTTATGAACCACCGTTCTGCCAGATCAAACATACCCATTCCTCATCCTCGATACATCTTCTATCATTATATGTAATCAGTTTTTTTAAAATAGTCAACCATATAGGAGCCTATTCGTGACCACACACACACACACACACACACACACACACACACACACACACACACACACACAGACGTTCAGCTTTATATTATAGATATACATGTTTTATTTTTATTATCGATTTATCTGCTTAGTTGCAGATGTTTCGGTTACCTAATCGTATTACAAAAATGGTCATTACGATAGGAAAAATGATATTAGAAGTAGCACGAAACAAAAAGAAGGAAAAAAAGGGAGAAAAGGGGGCGGAGATCGACAACAGTTAAGTTTTAAGGTTTAATGAACATTAGACAGTTGTAAGGGTTAGGGGGAGTTTAAGAAATTCAGCTAGGCATGGGTAGGAATATAGGGAGGGGGAGGGGAGATACAGAGGGGTAAGGAAAGGAGGGGGAAAGAATTTCAATTTTAAATTTTAAGATTTAATAAACATGAGAAGGTCGTAGTGGTAAGGAGGGTTTAAGCTGATAGACCAGACACGGATAGGAATATATGAAAGGGGTAGAGAGAGAGAGAGAGAGAGAGAGAGAGAGAGAGAGAGAGAAGATGAAAAAAAGAGAGGAGAGGCATAGGATGAATAGAGTTTTGGAAGCGGAGATGGTGGAAAGAAATATAGAGATAAGAATAAATACTGAAGGGGATAGGGAGAGAAGCAAGCAATTCAACACGTGGCTCTGGACTGTCTCGCTTAGATTTTGCATATCTCATATGGGTTTTGACATGTTAAAGATTTATGCAGATTGGGAGGAGGGCGTTGTTTGCAGTAACTAAGATGCGTCTTCTCAAAACAGGTTTAGTTACGTCCAACTTAAATGCATTTATCTATTTAAATTTATTGACTATTAAAAGAAATTAAGTAAGTGAATTATACTGAATTAAAATTGTCAGATATGGATTGAATAAATATAGCAAAATACGCCAAACCGGAAGTGACGCAAGTTTAAATTAAGGCTAGACAATCGAAAAGAGGAGATGACTTTCGAAAATATCGGCGAAAAAAGCGACCTCTCCCTGTTAAAAAGTGTCCAGTTGAGGGTGAAGAAATTAATATTTTTAATGTGAAAATCCGTCGCCTCTGTCGAAAGTTTTAGGCAGCCATGCAAACATACATACATACATACATACATACATACATACATACATATATTGGTACCTCAAATTTTCGACCTAAACTGATTAAAAAACTTGCCCTATCTCTGAATACCCTTTATGTAAAATTTCAAATGTTTAGACGAGAAATTGTCTGAGTAATTTGGTAGAGACCGCAGAGGTAAAAAAAAATTTAACTTTGACCCCTATTATGACCCCTTAATATTTATTGTTTTGGGCTCAACTTAAGTTATTAAGTTAGATACATATCTAAGGAACCTATATCTAACATTTCAAATGTTTATACCAAAATTGTCGGAGGAGTTTGGTAGAGTTCTCAAAGGTCAAATCGTTGAACTTTGACCCCTTAACAGCCAAATTTCTGGTTGAAAACGGATCACAAAGATTTTCTGAAATTTCAGTACATTTTATATCAAATTTCGAGTCTGTAGACTGAGAATTGACAGAGTTATTGCGTAGGGAAATGTACACAGACACACAGGCACGTTCACTTTTATAGGTATACTAGCATTTCAGCCCGGCGTTGCCAGGGTGTTTGGAGGTTTGTGCTGAGCAATAAAAGAAAAAACGGCCTATTTTTTTAACTTTGACTCCTATTATTACCTCTTAATATTTATTGTTTTGAGCTCATTATTAAGTTAGATCCATGTCCAAGGAACGTATATCTAAAATTTCGAGTGTTTAGACCAAAAATTGTCGGAGGAGTTCGGTAGAGTTCTCAAAGGTCAAATTGTTTAAATTTGACCCCTTAACAGCCAAATTTCTGGCAGAAAACACATCACAAAGATTTTCCCAAATCTCAGTAACCTGTATAACAAATTTCGAGTCTGTAGACTAAAAATTGACAGAGTTATTGCGTAGGGAAATGTACACAGACACACACACAGGCACACAGATACACACACAGACACGTTCTCTTTTATAGATATACTAACATTTAAGCCCGGCGTTGCCCGGGTGTTTGGATGTGTATGTTGAGCAAAAAAAATAAGTGGTAATAGGAAGGCAGGCTCGAATCCGTACTGCAAAGGAGGAAAAGAACGGGGTAAAACCTAACGTTTATGCTGTTATGACCACCGCCAAACCGGGAGTGACATTTTTAAAAATTAAGTCTAGACAATCTAAAGGAGGGGATAAATTTAAAAAATATCGGCGAAAAAAGTGACCCTTCCCCCTGTAGAAAAGTGCCTAGTTGAAGAGGAAGATATTAATGTTTTGAGCCAATTTTTCGATATTTGTCGTATGGAAGATCGAACTTTTAAACGATACTGATCTTGATAAAACCCGTCGCCTCTATTGAAAGTTTAAGGCAGACATACAAACATACATACATACATACATACATTTATAAAAATTTTCGACCCAAACTGATTAAAAAGCTTGCCCTATCTCTGAATACCCTTTATGTAAAATTTCAAATATTTAATCCAGAAATTGTCTAAGTAATTTGGAAGAGACTGCAGAGGCCAATTTTTTAAAAACTTTGACAGCTATTATGACCTCTTAAAATTTACTGTGTTGGGCTTAAATCAAGTTATTAAGTTAGATCCATGTCCAAGGAACCTATATCTAAAATTTCAAATGTGTAGACCCAACATTGTCGGAGAAGTTTGGTAGAGTTCTCAAAGGTCAAATCGTAAAACTTTGACCCCTTAATCGCCAAATTTCTGGCCAAAAACCGATCACATCGATTTTCCCAAATCTCAGTACCCTGTATATCAAATTTTGAGTCTTTAGACTAAAAATTGACAAAGTTATTGCGTAGGGAAATGTACACAGACACACAGACACACACATACAAAGGTACACACACAGAGACTTTTACTTTTATATATATATATATAGATAGATAGATTAAGTAGCATGCGTGCCCGGCGTTGCCCGGGTGTTTTGAGGTGTATGCTGACCCCCCCTCCCCCCGAAAAAACGGTCATTTTTTTTAAACTTTGACCCCTATTATGACCCTTTAACATTTATTGGTTTGGGCTAAAATCAAGTTAAGTTAGATCCATGTCCAAGGAACCTATATCTAAAATTTCAAGTGTTTAGACCAAAAATTGTCGGAGGAGTTTGGTAGAGTTCTCAAAGGTCCAATCGTTGAACTTTGATCCCTTAACAACCAAACTTGTGGCCGAAAACCGATCACAAAGATTTTCCTAAATCTCAGTACCCTGTATATCAAATTTCTAGTCTGTAGACTGAGAATTGACAGAGTTATTGCGTAGGGAAATGTACACAGACAGACACACAAACACACAGACAGACACACAGACACACAGACACGTTCACTTTTATAGATATATAGATATAGATAGATATAATCTGAGGTTATTGTTTTCCAGAGATTAAGTAACCCAAAAAGTTTAACAAGGTTAATACAAGAGTACTCAATACCAAAGTAGAGCAAGGTATACTCTTTATTTGTTTTTACATAAACACTAATATGTTGTTACACAATTATGAGCATGTTACGGTCAGCTAGTTACCAGTAACAAGAGACATCTTCAGGCAATACAGCTTATATGAAAGCAAAGTTTGCAATGAAATTATCAGGTCTCCCTCGTCACAGAAAGGAGGTTCCGTCAAATCCTTTGCAAAATAAGATTTGGTTTTATGTAAATAAGACCTAATGTTTGTGTGAATTTCAGTTTCGATAAGGTAAAGGTAATTTGACATATCTATGCTAGAAGGGGTTTCAGATTTAAAAGAGGGTTATTCAGTTATAAAAAAGCTTTTAAATAGAATTTTTATGAGATTAGAAAATGTACAACTTACGTTGCCCTTTTGTATATCCCCGCCCCACTACTATTATCCCTACACACATCAGTGAAAAGGTTAAGGCATAAGGAAAAAAAAGGAAAAGATGCAACAGAGAAAAGAAAAAAAGAAAAAGAAAGAAAAAAGAAAGGAGGGAAAGAGCTAGAATGAAAACGGAAAACTATAAATGATTTATTGATGGTTATTCTAAGGCATGTCTTTCACTTTCCTATTTGCCCTCCCATCCCAGTCGACTCCTCCACCCTTAATCCCATCTATCATCATAGCTTTTTACTCATTTACTAAGGGGAGCTTGTAACATTGTATAGCAATAATAATAATAAAAATAATAATGATAATAATAATAAAGTTTCAAAATGTATATAATTAATTTATCTCCATGCTTAGATATGATTATATATTATAGTCATGTACTCCAATCGTTATAATGCTAATTAAAAATAGAGGTAATGGGGGATAAACATGTTGGTGACTGTGATATTTATGATAATTGATAATGATAATTTTTGATAATAATTATATTGAAAAATTCAAAAATCAAAATGTTAAAATAATGGATTTCAAAAAATAGAAGATAAGGTGTAAACGGCAAAGGATAAAATAAGTTTAAGATATTAAATAAGTCTATATAATTAATCTGAAGGAATCCACTATACATATATATATGTGTGTATGTGTATGTATATATAAATATACACATATGTTTCTACATATATACATACACACATATATATAGCTACATATATACATGCACACATATACGTTTTTATTCATTTGGAGTAGATTCAAATAAAAATATTTCAGAGTTATATTATATAACGGTGCATATTCTTTACTGTTTAAATTTATAATGTACTTGGTGATTATGAGAGGTTGAAACTAGTCAGAGTTTAGAGTTGGCGATTTAAAAGTTATGGTTAAGAGTGCTTTAGTAGAGAAACTATTGATTTCAATTAGAACAAAAAGTTGAAATCAAAGTTTAAGTTTAGGCTGATTATTAATTCTGTTTAATTTGTTTGGGTTAAGTCGTATTAAAGGTGACAGCATTTCTATAGTCAAGGACATCAACACAACACATACAGATAATCTTAATTTTGGCGAATATTTCTATTAAGAGTAAAACATCATTGAAAAGTTGGAAGAAGACTTGATATGGGATATAAGATACAATGTATATGGCAAGTGCTAAATTTTCAGTGAATGAATTGTGGGAAATAGAAAAATTGCTTGGAAGTAATGGATATAATCATATGAAATGATTTTCAGATTATTTCAGCTCCTATTCTGCTGAGCATTACAATTATGCAGGATTTTCCACTCATAAGCAATGAAGAAAATCAACGCTTAAAAACATTCTAATTACACACAAATGGAATTACCAACTCATTCTCACAATGAAAACAGAATATCTCATCAGAAGGATGAAATGGAAGGCAAACGTTTTTTATTAACAACTCAATGAATAAAGTTCACAAAGATTACTACAGTTTTAAAAGCCAGAAGTCGACACCTCATGTTGAACAATTGGATTACTTCGAGGTGGATCAGGCAAAGATGGTGAGGGATATTACCGTCCATGGCAGAAAAAAAACAACTTCCAAAAAGGATTAGACAAAATTGTAAAAAAAAAATTAAAATGCAAAAGAAATACTTGTTAAGGCAGATAAAATCCAGAACTTTTATAAGGTAAGCAAGCCAGAATACTTTAAATTATTGGAACAGAACATTACAAGTTATTTCAAAAAAGCAAATTTTGATTTAGTAGAAAAAATTAACTTGGACAGCAAATCAATAACCGACAAGCTAAAAATTAACAATAGAATTAATAAATTAGTAAATAAATATTCTCTAAAATAAGATTTGACAACAAACCTGAATTTGGAAAAATCAGTAAAAGAATCTTGGAAAGGATTAATACTCAAATCAAGAACGCATAATTTAAACTAATAGATCAATACGGCTGATGCAATCTAAGATTCTCTAAGATAAAAGCAAAACAAGGATAAATGTTCTTTCATCCAATTTGATATCACAAATTACTATCCCTCTATTACTCTTCAATGGAATTTGCTTCTCTCCTTACCAACATCTCCAAGGACGAGATTGATATAATAAAATAAATGTTTATCTACCAAGTTGATCTTAAATATTGTATAATCAATCCATTATATTATCATTTTCAGTCCCCCACCCCTAATTTCTGGCTCCCATCTTATCTCGCAATTATAACGTCACCAACTAACTTCGGAAGAACCCCCCCCCATCCGATTTTGTTTTATATCATAAGTTGCTTAAAACGTGATTAGTTAAAGTTCAGAATAAAATCACGCTTTCTCTTAACGGTTAATTTAAAAAAAAAATCTTCTGAACGCTATTAAAAGTTAAATTCTTCACTAGTTTGGAGACGGAATGCGTTGTTGTGATAAGTGATTTTCTCTATTAATTCGCACTTTTTATTTTAAGATTCAAATATTAATAACTACATTTTATTTCAGTATTTAATTTATGTATTTCTGTTGTATTAAATGCTAGCTTTAATTTTTTTTTTTTTTTTTTTTTTTTTTTTTTTTTCTCGTCCATAAATGTTTATCTACCAAGTTGATCTTAAATATTGTATAATCAATCCATTATATTATCATTTTCAGTCCCCCACCCCTAATTTCTGGCTCCCATCTTATCTCGCAATTATAACGTCACCAACTAACTTCGGAAGAACCCCCCCCCCATCCGATTTTGTTTTATATCATAAGTTGCTTAAAACGTGATTAGTTAAAGTTCAGAATAAAATCACGCTTTCTCTTAACGGTTAATTTAAAAAAAAAATCTTCTGAACGCTATTAAAAGTTAAATTCTTCACTAGTTTGGAGACGGAATGCGTTGTTGTGATAAGTGATTTTCTCTATTAATTCGCACTTTTTATTTTAAGATTCAAATATTAATAACTACATTTTATTTCAGTATTTAATTTATGTATTTCTGTTGTATTAAATGCTAGCTTTAATTTTTTTTTTTTTTTTTTTTTTTTTCTCGTCCATAAATGTTTATCTACCAAGTTGATCTTAAATATTGTATAATCAATCCATTATATTATCATTTTCAGTCCCCCACCCCTAATTTCTGGCTCCCATCTTATCTCGCAATTATAACGTCACCAACTAACTTCGGAAGAACCCCCCCCCCCCATCCGATTTTGTTTTATATCATAAGTTGCTTAAAACGTGATTAGTTAAAGTTCAGAATAAAATCACGCTTTCTCTTAACGGTTAATTTAAAAAAAAAATCTTCTGAACGCTATTAAAAGTTAAATTCTTCACTAGTTTGGAGACGGAATGCGTTGTTGTGATAAGTGATTTTCTCTATTAATTCGCACTTTTTATTTTAAGATTCAAATATTAATAACTACATTTTATTTCAGTATTTAATTTATGTATTTCTGTTGTATTAAATGCTAGCTTTAATTTTTTTTTTTTTTTTTTTTTTTTTTTTTTTTTTTTTTTTTCTCGTCCATAAATGTTTATCTACCAAGTTGATCTTAAATATTGTATAATCAATCCATTATATTATCATTTTCAGTCCCCCACCCCTAATTTCTGGCTCCCATCTTATCTCGCAATTATAACGTCACCAACTAACTTCGGAAGAACCCCCCCCCCATCCGATTTTGTTTTATATCATAAGTTGCTTAAAACGTGATTAGTTAAAGTTCAGAATAAAATCACGCTTTCTCTTAACGGTTAATTTAAAAAAAAAATCTTCTGAACGCTATTAAAAGTTAAATTCTTCACTAGTTTGGAGACGGAATGCGTTGTTGTGATAAGTGATTTTCTCTATTAATTCGCACTTTTTATTTTAAGATTCAAATATTAATAACTACATTTTATTTCAGTATTTAATTTATGTATTTCTGTTGTATTAAATGCTAGCTTTAATTTTTTTTTTTTTTTTTTTTTTTTTTTTTTTTCTCGTCCATAAATGTTTATCTACCAAGTTGATCTTAAATATTGTATAATCAATCCATTATATTATCATTTTCAGTCCCCCACCCCTAATTTCTGGCTCCCATCTTATCTCGCAATTATAACGTCACCAACTAACTTCGGAAGAACCCCCCCCCCATCCGATTTTGTTTTATATCATAAGTTGCTTAAAACGTGATTAGTTAAAGTTCAGAATAAAATCACGCTTTCTCTTAACGGTTAATTTAAAAAAAAAATCTTCTGAACGCTATTAAAAGTTAAATTCTTCACTAGTTTGGAGACGGAATGCGTTGTTGTGATAAGTGATTTTCTCTATTAATTCGCACTTTTTATTTTAAGATTCAAATATTAATAACTACATTTTATTTCAGTATTTAATTTATGTATTTCTGTTGTATTAAATGCTAGCTTTAATTTTTTTTTTTTTTTTTTTTTTTTTTTTTTTTTTTCTCGTCCATAAATGTTTATCTACCAAGTTGATCTTAAATATTGTATAATCAATCCATTATATTATCATTTTCAGTCCCCCACCCCTAATTTCTGGCTCCCATCTTATCTCGCAATTATAACGTCACCAACTAACTTCGGAAGAACCCCCCCCCCCATCCGATTTTGTTTTATATCATAAGTTGCTTAAAACGTGATTAGTTAAAGTTCAGAATAAAATCACGCTTTCTCTTAACGGTTAATTTAAAAAAAAAATCTTCTGAACGCTATTAAAAGTTAAATTCTTCACTAGTTTGGAGACGGAATGCGTTGTTGTGATAAGTGATTTTCTCTATTAATTCGCACTTTTTATTTTAAGATTCAAATATTAATAACTACATTTTATTTCAGTATTTAATTTATGTATTTCTGTTGTATTAAATGCTAGCTTTAATTTTTTTTTTTTTTTTTTTTTTTTCTCGTCCATAAATGTTTATCTACCAAGTTGATCTTAAATATTGTATAATCAATCCATTATATTATCATTTTCAGTCCCCCACCCCTAATTTCTGGCTCCCATCTTATCTCGCAATTATAACGTCACCAACTAACTTCGGAAGAACCCCCCCCCCATCCGATTTTGTTTTATATCATAAGTTGCTTAAAACGTGATTAGTTAAAGTTCAGAATAAAATCACGCTTTCTCTTAACGGTTAATTTAAAAAAAAAATCTTCTGAACGCTATTAAAAGTTAAATTCTTCACTAGTTTGGAGACGGAATGCGTTGTTGTGATAAGTGATTTTCTCTATTAATTCGCACTTTTTATTTTAAGATTCAAATATTAATAACTACATTTTATTTCAGTATTTAATTTATGTATTTCTGTTGTATTAAATGCTAGCTTTAATTTTTTTTTTTTTTTTTTTTTTTTTTTTTTTTTTCTCGTCCATAAATGTTTATCTACCAAGTTGATCTTAAATATTGTATAATCAATCCATTATATTATCATTTTCAGTCCCCCACCCCTAATTTCTGGCTCCCATCTTATCTCGCAATTATAACGTCACCAACTAACTTCGGAAGAACCCCCCCCCATCCGATTTTGTTTTATATCATAAGTTGCTTAAAACGTGATTAGTTAAAGTTCAGAATAAAATCACGCTTTCTCTTAACGGTTAATTTAAAAAAAAAATCTTCTGAACGCTATTAAAAGTTAAATTCTTCACTAGTTTGGAGACGGAATGCGTTGTTGTGATAAGTGATTTTCTCTATTAATTCGCACTTTTTATTTTAAGATTCAAATATTAATAACTACATTTTATTTCAGTATTTAATTTATGTATTTCTGTTGTATTAAATGCTAGCTTTAATTTTTTTTTTTTTTTTTTTTTTTTTCTCGTCCATAAATGTTTATCTACCAAGTTGATCTTAAATATTGTATAATCAATCCATTATATTATCATTTTCAGTCCCCCACCCCTAATTTCTGGCTCCCATCTTATCTCGCAATTATAACGTCACCAACTAACTTCGGAAGAACCCCCCCCCCCCATCCGATTTTGTTTTATATCATAAGTTGCTTAAAACGTGATTAGTTAAAGTTCAGAATAAAATCACGCTTTCTCTTAACGGTTAATTTAAAAAAAAAATCTTCTGAACGCTATTAAAAGTTAAATTCTTCACTAGTTTGGAGACGGAATGCGTTGTTGTGATAAGTGATTTTCTCTATTAATTCGCACTTTTTATTTTAAGATTCAAATATTAATAACTACATTTTATTTCAGTATTTAATTTATGTATTTCTGTTGTATTAAATGCTAGCTTTAATTTTTTTTTTTTTTTTTTTTTTTTTTTCTCGTCCATAAATGTTTATCTACCAAGTTGATCTTAAATATTGTATAATCAATCCATTATATTATCATTTTCAGTCCCCCACCCCTAATTTCTGGCTCCCATCTTATCTCGCAATTATAACGTCACCAACTAACTTCGGAAGAACCCCCCCCCCCATCCGATTTTGTTTTATATCATAAGTTGCTTAAAACGTGATTAGTTAAAGTTCAGAATAAAATCACGCTTTCTCTTAACGGTTAATTTAAAAAAAAAATCTTCTGAACGCTATTAAAAGTTAAATTCTTCACTAGTTTGGAGACGGAATGCGTTGTTGTGATAAGTGATTTTCTCTATTAATTCGCACTTTTTATTTTAAGATTCAAATATTAATAACTACATTTTATTTCAGTATTTAATTTATGTATTTCTGTTGTATTAAATGCTAGCTTTAATTTTTTTTTTTTTTTTTTTTTTTTTTTTTTTTTTTTTTTCTCGTCCATAAATGTTTATCTACCAAGTTGATCTTAAATATTGTATAATCAATCCATTATATTATCATTTTCAGTCCCCCACCCCTAATTTCTGGCTCCCATCTTATCTCGCAATTATAACGTCACCAACTAACTTCGGAAGAACCCCCCCCCCATCCGATTTTGTTTTATATCATAAGTTGCTTAAAACGTGATTAGTTAAAGTTCAGAATAAAATCACGCTTTCTCTTAACGGTTAATTTAAAAAAAAAATCTTCTGAACGCTATTAAAAGTTAAATTCTTCACTAGTTTGGAGACGGAATGCGTTGTTGTGATAAGTGATTTTCTCTATTAATTCGCACTTTTTATTTTAAGATTCAAATATTAATAACTACATTTTATTTCAGTATTTAATTTATGTATTTCTGTTGTATTAAATGCTAGCTTTAATTTTTTTTTTTTTTTTTTTTTTTTTTCTCGTCCATAAATGTTTATCTACCAAGTTGATCTTAAATATTGTATAATCAATCCATTATATTATCATTTTCAGTCCCCCACCCCTAATTTCTGGCTCCCATCTTATCTCGCAATTATAACGTCACCAACTAACTTCGGAAGAACCCCCCCCCCCCATCCGATTTTGTTTTATATCATAAGTTGCTTAAAACGTGATTAGTTAAAGTTCAGAATAAAATCACGCTTTCTCTTAACGGTTAATTTAAAAAAAAAATCTTCTGAACGCTATTAAAAGTTAAATTCTTCACTAGTTTGGAGACGGAATGCGTTGTTGTGATAAGTGATTTTCTCTATTAATTCGCACTTTTTATTTTAAGATTCAAATATTAATAACTACATTTTATTTCAGTATTTAATTTATGTATTTCTGTTGTATTAAATGCTAGCTTTAATTTTTTTTTTTTTTTTTTTTTTTTTTCTCGTCCATAAATGTTTATCTACCAAGTTGATCTTAAATATTGTATAATCAATCCATTATATTATCATTTTCAGTCCCCCACCCCTAATTTCTGGCTCCCATCTTATCTCGCAATTATAACGTCACCAACTAACTTCGGAAGAACCCCCCCCCCATCCGATTTTGTTTTATATCATAAGTTGCTTAAAACGTGATTAGTTAAAGTTCAGAATAAAATCACGCTTTCTCTTAACGGTTAATTTAAAAAAAAAATCTTCTGAACGCTATTAAAAGTTAAATTCTTCACTAGTTTGGAGACGGAATGCGTTGTTGTGATAAGTGATTTTCTCTATTAATTCGCACTTTTTATTTTAAGATTCAAATATTAATAACTACATTTTATTTCAGTATTTAATTTATGTATTTCTGTTGTATTAAATGCTAGCTTTAATTTTTTTTTTTTTTTTTTTTTTCTCGTCCATAAATGTTTATCTACCAAGTTGATCTTAAATATTGTATAATCAATCCATTATATTATCATTTTCAGTCCCCCACCCCTAATTTCTGGCTCCCATCTTATCTCGCAATTATAACGTCACCAACTAACTTCGGAAGAACCCCCCCCCCATCCGATTTTGTTTTATATCATAAGTTGCTTAAAACGTGATTAGTTAAAGTTCAGAATAAAATCACGCTTTCTCTTAACGGTTAATTTAAAAAAAAAATCTTCTGAACGCTATTAAAAGTTAAATTCTTCACTAGTTTGGAGACGGAATGCGTTGTTGTGATAAGTGATTTTCTCTATTAATTCGCACTTTTTATTTTAAGATTCAAATATTAATAACTACATTTTATTTCAGTATTTAATTTATGTATTTCTGTTGTATTAAATGCTAGCTTTAATTTTTTTTTTTTTTTTTTTTTTTTTCTCGTCCATAAATGTTTATCTACCAAGTTGATCTTAAATATTGTATAATCAATCCATTATATTATCATTTTCAGTCCCCCACCCCTAATTTCTGGCTCCCATCTTATCTCGCAATTATAACGTCACCAACTAACTTCGGAAGAACCCCCCCCCCCATCCGATTTTGTTTTATATCATAAGTTGCTTAAAACGTGATTAGTTAAAGTTCAGAATAAAATCACGCTTTCTCTTAACGGTTAATTTAAAAAAAAAATCTTCTGAACGCTATTAAAAGTTAAATTCTTCACTAGTTTGGAGACGGAATGCGTTGTTGTGATAAGTGATTTTCTCTATTAATTCGCACTTTTTATTTTAAGATTCAAATATTAATAACTACATTTTATTTCAGTATTTAATTTATGTATTTCTGTTGTATTAAATGCTAGCTTTAATTTTTTTTTTTTTTTTTTTTTTTTTTTCTCGTCCATAAATGTTTATCTACCAAGTTGATCTTAAATATTGTATAATCAATCCATTATATTATCATTTTCAGTCCCCCACCCCTAATTTCTGGCTCCCATCTTATCTCGCAATTATAACGTCACCAACTAACTTCGGAAGAACCCCCCCCCCCCCATCCGATTTTGTTTTATATCATAAGTTGCTTAAAACGTGATTAGTTAAAGTTCAGAATAAAATCACGCTTTCTCTTAACGGTTAATTTAAAAAAAAAATCTTCTGAACGCTATTAAAAGTTAAATTCTTCACTAGTTTGGAGACGGAATGCGTTGTTGTGATAAGTGATTTTCTCTATTAATTCGCACTTTTTATTTTAAGATTCAAATATTAATAACTACATTTTATTTCAGTATTTAATTTATGTATTTCTGTTGTATTAAATGCTAGCTTTAATTTTTTTTTTTTTTTTTTTTTTTTCTCGTCCATAAATGTTTATCTACCAAGTTGATCTTAAATATTGTATAATCAATCCATTATATTATCATTTTCAGTCCCCCACCCCTAATTTCTGGCTCCCATCTTATCTCGCAATTATAACGTCACCAACTAACTTCGGAAGAACCCCCCCCCCATCCGATTTTGTTTTATATCATAAGTTGCTTAAAACGTGATTAGTTAAAGTTCAGAATAAAATCACGCTTTCTCTTAACGGTTAATTTAAAAAAAAAATCTTCTGAACGCTATTAAAAGTTAAATTCTTCACTAGTTTGGAGACGGAATGCGTTGTTGTGATAAGTGATTTTCTCTATTAATTCGCACTTTTTATTTTAAGATTCAAATATTAATAACTACATTTTATTTCAGTATTTAATTTATGTATTTCTGTTGTATTAAATGCTAGCTTTAATTTTTTTTTTTTTTTTTTTTTTTTTTTTTTTTCTCGTCCATAAATGTTTATCTACCAAGTTGATCTTAAATATTGTATAATCAATCCATTATATTATCATTTTCAGTCCCCCACCCCTAATTTCTGGCTCCCATCTTATCTCGCAATTATAACGTCACCAACTAACTTCGGAAGAACCCCCCCCCCCCATCCGATTTTGTTTTATATCATAAGTTGCTTAAAACGTGATTAGTTAAAGTTCAGAATAAAATCACGCTTTCTCTTAACGGTTAATTTAAAAAAAAAATCTTCTGAACGCTATTAAAAGTTAAATTCTTCACTAGTTTGGAGACGGAATGCGTTGTTGTGATAAGTGATTTTCTCTATTAATTCGCACTTTTTATTTTAAGATTCAAATATTAATAACTACATTTTATTTCAGTATTTAATTTATGTATTTCTGTTGTATTAAATGCTAGCTTTAATTTTTTTTTTTTTTTTTTTTTTTTTTTTTTTTTTTTTTTCTCGTCCATAAATGTTTATTTATCTACCGAGTTGATTGCAAAAATAGATTACCTAATTGTACTCATTTTTAGTTCGTGGGAGGGGAATCTATCACCATACTTTCCCTTAAACAGGTCCGTTGGACTTTTAAGTACAATACTTAATAGTTTTTTTTTTTTTTTTTAATGGAGAGTAGAAAACGCATTGTGGATGCGTTATCGGCAGCTCCTGTTACTCTCGCTTCTTCTTATTTGTCCCTCAGTCCTCATTTTTAAATGAGTGATTTTTCTGACAAAGGGAGAAGAAAAAGCTGTTTTCTAGGTTGGCAGTATTTTTGCGCGAACAGTTGGCAGAGTTGGTGGAAATTTTCTGTTTCTATGTCTATCCTTGTAGCCATGTCACTAGTAAGGGTGCTGGAGGTAAACGTTTTGTCTGGGCTGACGTTATCCGCCTGATAGTCAGGGACCCGAACCTTGGATTAACCACTAAGGAGGCTGTCCTATCAGCAGGTGCAAAGTACTGGGGCTGCTGTATTGCCATTTGGTGAATGGAATCTGGACCATGCAGTAGCTTCTGGTGGGGCCTCTCGATGCCATACTAGTGGGTAATTGTTACGGCTTTACCTTATCATGTGGTACAAAAAAAAAAAAAAAAAATTCTTCGTTTCTTTTTCTCTCTTAGTTTCCCCTCTCTGTCCTGCTCTAAGTAAATCTGTCGACCTAGTCCACAAATTCCAAAATTTCATCATGACAAGTTTCAAGAAAAAATACTCGATTAAACCCGGTTCTCCAACTTCCAACGTAGACCCCTACTACCATGTCTCCTTCTCCAACATCAGGGGTCTACGTTCTAACCTTCCAGAGGTTGAAACCCAATTACAGGAGACTAAACCAGACCTTTTATTTTTAAGTGAAACTGGCATTGGACAGGCTATTTCCCTTGATGAGTTTGCAATTACAGGATACTCTAACTTAACTTCTAAATCTGACCCCCAAGATCGCCATGGGCATGGAATATTTGCCTATATTAAAGATAGCTTTCCATGTGGGAGGGACATCTCCAGGGAAGATCCTAACTTACCTTATATGTGCTTCCGGGTTGCTTTAGCTCACACTACTGCATTTATATTTACTCTCTATCGCCCCCACAACAGCGGAGTTACTATCTTTCAAAGCATATCTGAGAAAATTGACCAAGTCCTTTCTACTTATCCTTCAGCTAACATTCATGTATGTGGAGACTTCAATGTTCACAACGTCGAATGGTTGACCCACTCAAACAAGACCGATGATGAGGGGAGGTTCTGTCATGATTTCTCCATTGCCTATGACCTCACTCAGATTGTTCAGGAACCTACCCGTGTGCCCGATAATGACGGCCAGTATGCGAGCCTACTAGACCTTTTTCTCACAACTTGCCCTGAACTATGTTCAGTTTCTGTTCTGTCGCCTCTTGGATCTTCCGACCACTCTGTTGTATCAATTAAGATAAAAATGAAATGTAATAAGTCCCCAGACGTACCTCTTCATCGTACAGTATATCGATACACTAAGGCTGACTGGGATAGCTTCCGTACATTTATATCTGATCTACCTCTGCATTCCATGTTTAAAAAGGATGTGTCCTCTATAGTATTAGACCTAACTGAATGGTTAATTGTAGGTATTGACCATTTCATACCCTCTAAAAAGTTTCAGCAAAAACCTAACAGCCAGCCATGGTTCTCTCCAGAATGTGCTGCTGCCATTGCGCACAGAAATCACTTTTTCCACTGCTTCAAACGTAATAGATGTATGGAAACTAAAGCCGTTTTCAGGACTGCCAGCAACCATTGTAAGAAAGTAATAAGGAACGCAAGAGAGTTGTATGCTCAATCTGTTAAGTCCAAAGTAGCTGAGCAGCGGCTTGGTTCCCACCAGTTTTGGCAAATAGCAAACAGAATCCTGAACAGAAGCGTGTGCTCCATCCCAACTATTATCAATGGATCTGAGGTAATCTCGTCAGCATCAGACAAAGCCAAACTCTTTGTCAAGAACTTTGCAGCTAATTCTACCCTTTGCGACCAAGACCGCCAACCCCCAATATTTCCTCTTGTATCAGAAAACACGCTATGTGATATACGTATATCTGTACGTGATGTTGCCAAGCTAATCAAAAACCTTGATTCCAGTAAAGCAACTGGCCCTGATGGTATTCCAATTATAGTACTCAAAAAACTTCAACCTGAACTAGCGCCCATACTTACAAAACTGTTTAAACGTTGTCTTAAGGAGAATAGTTTCCCATCTCCCTGGAAAATCTCATCAGTATGCCCTGTATTTAAGAATTCAGGTGATCGCTCATCCCCCTCTCAGTACAGGCCAATAAGTCTCCTGTGCGTCATGAGTAAGTTGCTAGAATCTGTATTAAATACAGAAGTAATCAAACATCTCAACAAAAATAACCTTCTTAGTGACACTCAATATGGTTTCCGTTCTGCTAGATCTACAGCAGATGTCCTTACAGTTATATCGCATAGGATTAGCAAATCTCTCGACGGTGGCAATCTTTCTAGGGCAATTGCTCTTGACATATCTAAAGCCTTTGATAGGGTATGGCATAAAGGTTTACTTCATAAGATCGCTAGCTATGGTATAGCTGGAAAAGTCTTCTCAATTATTAAATCATTTCTTTCTGATAGATTCATAAGAGTAGTAGTTGAGGGGCAAAAATCAGAAGCTCACAATATTAATGCCGGTGTCCCTCAGGGATCCATCCTGGGCCCAACTCTTTTCCTGATCTACATTAATGATCTTCCAAATCATATCCTTACATCATTTGTAGACATTTATGCTGACGACACTACCATTTATGGTACCACATCTAAGACAGTAAACGAGCAAGTTCTCTCCAATTCTCTCTCCTCTGATCTTGAGCACGTAGTACAATGGGGAAAGGAGTGGCTGGTTACTTTTAATGCATCTAAAACCAAGCTTCTCTCTTTACATCATCAACATTCTAATCCACATTTGTCATCAATTGAAATGAATGGCTCTCGTCTTCAGGAGGCCTCAAGTTTTGACAAGCTTCTGGGCTTGACCATTACTCCTGATCTTAAATGGAACACGTATATCAAATCTGTTGCCAAGGCCGCTGGAAAAATGGTGGGATCTTTCTATCGATCCAGTAGATATCTCACTGCTGATGCTATTCTCTATCTATATAAGAGCCAGGTACGTCCAAGGATGGAATACTGTTGCCACATCTGGGCAGGAGCTGCTAGAAAGAACTTGTCCTGCCTTGATAGAGTTCAAAATAGACTTCGTAGCCTCGTAGGAGATGTCCTTTTCTCCTCCTTGCAACCTCTATCTCACAGAAGAGATGTTGCGAGTTTGTCTCTGATGTATCGTTATTTTCATGGAAAGTGTTCAACTGAGCTTCAATCTATGGTCCCCCCTCGCCAAACTTTCACAAGAAACACTCGTCTAGCTGTAAACACTATCAATAATTTCCCCCACTCTTTATCTGTGCCTAAACCTAAACGTAGATTCCATGAACAAAGCTTCTTTCTTAGAACTGCACGCCTGTGGAATTGTCTTCCGTTTTCCTGCTTTCCGGCTGACTACAATATGGTTTTGTTCAAGTCTAAAGTAAATAAGTTCTTGATGAGCCGTTCCATATAAGTTATTAAATTTACCAAATTTTCATTACTAATGATTACTATATTGACCAACTTCTACTGTACACTCTTTAACCCTTATCCTTGAGTGGCCTCTGGGCCTTGATAATGTGGTGATGCCTTTGTAAAAAAAAAAAAAAAAAAAAAAAAAAAAAAAATCAGAAAATACAGAAACACTGTCCTGATTAGCAGAAATGAACAATGGATTAAAAATCAAGCTAGACCATTGAATATTCCTATGGGATCTCTTGACTCTGCAAAATTACAGATTATATATCTTGTACAATCTAACTAAAGATATAAAAGTTGATATAATTGACTTATAAAGGGATGATGGTTTTCTTCTAGTAAAAAATGCTGACGGTCCTAAATGTGATAAAATCAAAAAAATTATTAAAAAGAATTCAAAAGAATAAATCTTAAGGTTGAAATTACAACGAACATAAAATGGTTCACTTCCTAAGCGTAAGCACATATGAACCCTATAAAAGAATAACAGTAACCTATATATGTCCACCCTTTCTCAAATCACCTTAAAACTATCATTAAACATATCCCCAAATCCATTAGCAAAAGAATTAGCTCTAACTCCTCATCCAAGAAAATATTCAATAAACATTAAAAATTTTACAATAAGGCAAACAGTGAATAAAAAAACTAAATTAGAGTATAGAAAGCCTAAAAAAAAAACTTAAAAGGAAAATCATTTAGTTAACCCCCTCCCTTCATTCAAATAGTCAAAACCAACCTAGGAAAAAATTCTTTAATCTCATTTAGCTAAACTTTCCCTCCAACAATATCCTCCACACAATATTTAATAAAAACACTGTTAAATTAAGCTACAGTTGCAGCAATAGCTTGGAAATGATTTAAAAAAAAAACAATAACATTTTAAATGATAAAACAAAATGTAACCAAAGTAAAAAATTAAAACCTGTAGTTGTATAGATAAATCTAATTGTTCCTCCAAACAAAACTGTCTGGCAACCTGTGTTATATACCTAGCTAACATTAGAGAAAAGGAGGGCCCTGCCACTAATAAATTCTACATAGGTCAAACTAGCAATACTTTCATGAAAAGATACACTGGCCATAAAAGTTCTTTCATGAATCCAAAGTATAGAGATAAGACATTCACCGATTGTTAACTGGGAAATACTGAAAAAAAAGAACTTTTAAATCACTTTACTTCCCTTGTTTCCTTTGCTTAAAATAAAAACTTTTTATCACTAAATAAACTCCTAAGTAAAAAATAAGAAAGATCAATAAATTGTAAGCATTACAAATCACACTTCTTAGGTCCCTATCTAACACACCTTTAAGACTACATATACTAAGATCCCACAAAAATGCACATTTTCACTTAAATTTCCACAAAATTGACTAATTTCATTACTACACCGTCTTTGACAGCACCGCTTAGGAAAATCATTCCACATGACTATATCAATTACTTCTAAGCAATTTCTCTACATACCTCAAATACAATATAAGTCGTAGATTTTCTAACCACATAACAATCCTAGTCAAATTATTTTAAATTTTTGAGGAAAAGGTACGGAAACTACTCAAGAACTTACAGACCAACAAGGCTGCAGGACCAGACGGCATCAACCCTCTTGTTCTTTCAAAGGCAGTTAATACTTTGCCACACCCAATCTCTGCTAGAGGGACAAGTACCACAGGACTGGAGAAAGGCAACAGTCTCCCCCGTCTTCAAGGAGGGAAGCCAACTACAAGCGAGTAACTACAGACCAATTAGTCTCACATGCATACTCTGTAAGGTGATGGAAAAACTCGTCAGGGAAGAAGTTATAAGGCATTTAAGGGAAAACCACCTTATTAGCACAGAGCAACATGGCTTTGTACAGGGAAGGTCCTGTACTACTCAGCTTCTGCAGTGGTGTATCTAAGGTATGGCAGGCATGGCCCGTGCCATGGGCGCCACTCTGACATGGGCGCAAAAATTGCTTGACAAAAATTAAAATTAGTAGTTAGGTATATCTAAGGTATAAATTATTAAGAAGGGGCGCACATTCAAACTTTGCCATGGGCGCCATTTTACATAGGTACGCCACTGGCTTCTGGATGTTATAGATACCTGGATAGAAACTCTCGATGCAGGAGGAAGTATCGACATCGTCTACAGGGACTTCATGAAGGCCTTCGATTCCATGCCTCACCGTCGCCTCCTGACAAAGATTAAGTTATATGGCATCCAGGGCAAAGTCCTCAACTGGATTCAAGCGTTCCTAAATGCTAGGCAACAGTGTGTAGTAGTAAACGGAGCAAAATTAAGACCAGCACCAGTAACGAGCAGGATACCACAGGGAAGTGTCATTGGCCCAATGTTATTCGTCATCTACATAAACGACCTACCCAAAACTCTGCCAAAATAAAATGAAGCTGTTTGCAGATGACACAGTTGTTCACACGTAGTGACATCCCAGGAGCCACAGACAGCCTACAGACTGACCTAGATAACTTGCAGAACTAGTCACAGGACTGGTTGCTCCGTTTTCACCCACAGAAATGCCGCATACTGAAACTAGAGAGCTGGAGATCAGAGGCTAAATACACATTGAAAGACAACTCGCTTGGAGTGATAACACTGGAAGAGCATGATCATGAGAAAGACCTAGGTGTCTACATCGACAACAAACTGAGTTCCAAGGAACATGTAGCTAAATCCATCGCAAAAGCAAATAAAGTTGTCGTGATCATTCGCTGCACTTCTGACTTCCTCTCGAATACAGTCTTTGTGCAACTCTACAAGAGCCTTGTGTGTTCTATCTTGGAGTATGGTCACTCTGTCTAATAGCCACACCATAAGACCTTATGCAGTGATCTGGAAGACATACAGCGCCAAGCAACCAAGCTGCTGTCATCACTGAAAGACAATCCATATTCTGAAAGATTGAGAACCCTGAGACTGCCCACTCTTTAGCATCGGAGAAATCGTGATAACATGATCGATCTCTACAAGTACATGCATGGGATCTATGATACAAAAAATCCGTCTTTTCAGATCACCAAAAACAGCGCAACCAGGGGGAACAGCCTCAAAATCGTAAAAAAACACTGTAGGCAAGATGTCCGCAAAGGGACCTTCTCACAAAGGGTTGTCAACACATGGAATGATCTCCCAGATGCAGTTGTACAAGCACAAACGGTAAACGCATTCAAAATCAGATTTGACGCCCATTAGAGATTGCTGCCGAGTTTATATTGTCCATCCTCCTAAATGGAAGTGCAAATTCTTGGGTTTCTGTGCCACGCATGCCACAAAGTTGTCTAGGAAAGTTTTCCCTTGGAACGATGAACAGGTCGAAAACCTGGACCTCAAACATCTAATCTAACCTTAACCCTAACCTGGACCTCAAACATCCGTATGTCAAAGTCAAAAGCATAACTCCGATTAAATCTGATGTCCTTTTAGCATAGATATGTCCAATCCACATTCCCCTATTGTGTGAACTTATACCCACTACCATGTTTAAGATTTGGGGTGCCATCATACATGCATACAAACACCTTTATTTCTAGTCTTCCATTACCTCTATATTGATCTTAAACACCCGATCCTTTCACATTCATTCCTATATCTAAACATTCACTCAAATCCACACCCCTTTTTTACATACAACCAAATCTTATTTTTAACAACATTTAACGGAACCTCCTAAGTTATACTTCTATCCGCTAATGTTGAATTGTAAATTAATTACTTACATTTACTTTAATTTTTTATTTATTCATTTATATAATTTATTTATTTATTCATATTATTATCAATATCAGCATCATCATTATTATTTATATTGAAAGTAATATTTTTGATATTTACATTTCACAAATTTAACTCAATTCTACATGCGACAATCTAGTTTTAATAGACATTTTACGAAGTTGTTCCTTATTTAAGCATAATTTTTGTTATCGTTGTATATATCATAATTCTCTAATAAGGACGATTCGGAGTTTCTTCTTCTGATAACATGTTATTTTAATTATAATTAAATGAATGTATATTTAAGTTAAAACTAATTCTAATTTTAATTAAAGTTCATAAGATTTATAAATATTGCTTAGACCTAATAATTATGGACCATATCCAACCCAGGTTTTCCTTATATTTTAAACTACCTCTCCTATGTACTTTAATTACATCTTATTTTTTATTTTTTTATTTTTTTATTTATTTATTTGATTTTTAAATAAAATTTAACTAATATTTCCGAAATTAAGTTATAGACGTTAATTTAATGAGTATATATATTTAAAAAAATATATAGTTTATCTTAGTAGATTTACAATAGATATATCTTATTATAATTATAACATTGATTTTTACATTCATTCTAACAATTAAGTATTTGACTCATACATTTGAAACCCATTATAAATCAATTGTTAATAACTTGTTGCATCATATACATTTTATTTTTAGATCAATATTTGGAGTCTGACTACATTTTTAATATTATGATTATTACCATTTTTTTGCTCCTCACCCCTTTTTTCTCCTTCTAATCCATGAATTACTTAACAAACTCAACTTTACCATCTATAAACATTACTATTAAACAAAGCAATAATATCATTATCAATTTCTATTCCATATACTAATTTAATATTTCATTCTTCCTCCACTCCTAATTGTATAATATAGATGTACTCTCTTTTATTTTATTTATCTTTTTATCACCCCACATTAAAATAATATATTATGTGTAATATATTAACATACTTACCTTCATTGTTCATATTAAATATTAATTTGGATATATTTTGCCATCCTATATGCTATCAGCATCTAAATTCATTAGGCCTATATAACAAGTTATAAAGTTTTATTTATTTTGTTTATTTTCATAAGCTAATTATATTTATATAGAATATTTATCTTCATATGGAAAATACTTAAAATTATGCTATTACGGTAGTTACATACACAGACACGCACACACACACACACACACACACACACACATATATATGAAATAAAATGGAGGTGGAAGGACCTGGATACTCAACGTTTCGCCCGATTTATGCGGGCTTCTTCAAGAGGGATGGTCATTGACGAGAGAGTCGGAGGATTGGGGCTATATATAATGATGTGGGAGAGCAACGTGTTTCCTTATGTAAATTAGATATCATATATACATATATATACATCTTATGAGAGAAAAAATAAATTAGAGTAAATTAGTGTAGTGGATTACGTCTAAAAGTTAAAATATCGTAGAGATTAAAAAAATTGTGTTTACAATAGATATATCTTATAACTATAACATTGATTTTTACATTCATTCTAACAATTAAGTATTTGACTCATACATTTGGCAAATACAAAAAGAAAAGCACTAAAAATTTACCATAACCAAAACCGAGACCATTCCCTAAATAGCCAGACACACAACAGACAATTAACATTACCAACTAATAAAAACAACGACACAATCTATAAGAACCTAAATAAAACAGGCATTCAAATAACAAAACTAAGCTCTTTAACAATTAGGGATCTAACACGTAAAATTATAACTAATACCAACATTAACACCAAAGCCGGAATATATTCCATACCCTGCCTTGATTGTGGAAGAATATACGTAAGAGAAACTCAGCGTAATTTAAATAAAAGAATATATGAACACAAAAGAGATGTAAAAAACAACAATACACTCAACGCCATATTTTGTCACATCATGGAAAACGACCACCATTTTTATTTTAACAAAGCAACTTTCCTTAAACACATACATAACAGATCCACACGACGTTTAATTGAGTCGGCTATAATCTCCCATTCCAGCAATATAATTAAGCAAAGAAAAGGTTTTTTCCACGTTGCTCCCTTTCTGTCGGAAATAATTATTAAAGAGAACAACTTAGACACCGGTTAAACGCGATATAAAAAAAAAAAAATATTCGTTATTTAACTTAATTTTATTATTTTTATTTTACTTATTTACTGTATTTGATTTTATCGTTATCTATTTTTAGACTCCATTTTATCACCTCCTATTCTTATTTTTAGACACCATCTTTTAAGTTACTACGCTATTTTATCCCAATTCAATTATTTCTAATTTAAAAAAAAAAAATTCTTTCGTAATCTCGTGTCATTTTATTTATTTAATCTATCACCGCTATATTTCCAAACAATTTTTTTAATCTCTACGATATTTTAACTTTTAGACTACACTACACTAATTTACTCTAATTTATCTTTTCTCTCATAAAATGTATATATATGTATATATGATATCTAATTTACATAAGGAAACACGTTGCTCTCCCCCATCATTATATATAGCGCCACAATCCTCCGACTCTCTCGTCAATGACCATCCCTCTTGAAGAAGCCCGCATAAATCGGGCGAAACGTTGAGTATCCAGGTCCTTCCACCTCCATTTTATTTCATATCGTCGGATTTAATCCAGCTCAACAATCATATATATATATAAATATATATATATATATATATATATATATATATTTATATATATATATATATACAAACATATATACATATAAATACGTACATATACATATATATATATACACATATATATATATTATTTTTAATCTATTTTCCAAATCATGTTTTATTTAATTCCTTTGGTTACTTATTACATCTAATTAAACCACTTATAAATTACTATTATAGAACTTAATACTATTTATACTATATCCTGACATGATAATTTGAAGTTATACTAAATAGTACAACGTAAGCAGTCATATCCTTCCCTTTTTTACTGATTACATTATCCTTAAAACCATTGTTATATTTAATTTAGATTTAATTGTTTACCTAACCTTTATTATTACTTTAAATTTATTATTTTCATTTTTATTCTCAACATTTGTTATTTACATTTTAGTCACAATAAATCAAAATTAACTTTACTTGCTAAGTATGCTAATTCAATTTCAATTTAATAATTTTACTAATCAGTTTTTAATCGCGATAATACATATTTTGATTCATGCAAACAATTTTGAATTACTTCCTGACGTTTGTTAAGAAGGTTTTCTTTTATATAATACGATTCAAGATTGCAAAGGTTACATCGACCCGACTTGTTTGGTGAGTATTTATTGGCACTACCCAATACAGACCATTTCAAGTTGTATTTAATTTTGTTTTTCCTTAATTTCCTAATCCAATTTGCTAATGATGTTGTTTTCTTCTTATTGTTGACATGTAGTATTTTGAAAGATGATATATGATTATTAAATCTTTATTTAAAGCTACAATCTGTGGCCCCAATGTATGTTCTAATTATGTTATTATCTGTTATATCACGTTTATATACTACTACATTAGAAATGAGACATTTACCTTCTAATGGACATTAGTCAATATTCCTACAATTGCAAAGTGAACTCGCTCCAATGTTTTGATTATTTAATAATCCTCCATTTGTCTCTTTGTTTATTTTTGCATTGTTAGAACGTATAATAGTTTTAACTAAATTAGTCGACGTCGAAAAAGATAATTTAACATTATTCCGGTTTATACTTCGACTATTTCCAGCAGGGAATTTTTTATTGATAATTTGAAGAAATTCTTTTGGTAATTTTTTTTATTAGTAAAATGAATTTCCCGAATAAAGCAATTTTGCCCTTTTATGTCTCTCTTACAAAGATTCAAATTAAGATATAATGAAACTAAACTCATGTCTCGAATCTTTATACCAATTTTGATCATTCTTTAAGATCTATAAAATGTTAAGCTTAAGCTGAAATGATCCTAAGAAGAAATTATAATTCATGGAATCTTGCATAAATTGCATCTTAATGATGATGAACTAAATTTATTTTAAATCTGCAATGTGATAATTTTTATATGGAGATTTATTGTCCAAATTTTGTTCCCAAAATACTTTGAAAATTATTCAAAGATACTGAAATTTGGAACATATATTTCACAAAGTTCTCGGCATTTTGCTACTGTGTGAAGCAATGAAACCTAAACCATCCTTGGACGGGTACTTCAGCTAGTTTTTCATAAATGAATATAAATTATGAAATTAAATGCGACTCGAATGGCATTGACCAAAATCGCTATCAATCATTCTAAAAATCAATCAGTGAATCGATATCAATTGATATTGATGATATCTACTGCCATTAATTTTTAAAAAATTGATTTCCTTTTTTATAAAGATTTTTGTGAATTTTGAATTTTTGTGAATTTTTTTGTGAACAGTAAAATACTTTATGTCTTGTTAATGTTTACTTTGAAGACATTTCCGATAAAACTTCCCAAGGGTATGAGCTAAACCCTAACTTCCAATCAGGTATAAAATCGCAACTGAATTCTTCTTTTAATCTTATTATGAATCGCTGTCCGTGTTTTGAGGAACACATCGTCAAATATGTGATGACGAACCATATGTTCTGAAGTTGTTGAGTTTTCAGTCGCAACTGCAGACCTCCGGACAGATGGACAGAGAGACAGTGATTTGGTTTTGGTTATCAAACTGTTTTGAGTTATTTAATGCCGAATCCAGTAATTTTAATAAAAGTTTTATACTTCAAGTTCTTTATATATTGAATTATTTATTCATGGTGTTTGGTTTGGTTTGGTTGTAGAGCAAATTATTGATTTTGTTTTTAACTTTGCAGAATATGATTAAGTTTTGCAAAGAGAAAATAAAAAAAAACAATAGCATCAATATTTTGTGCATTTTAGGTCAGGAATCAATATCTTCAGACAGCCTGTTCTGGTAGCACCAGGAGAGAAGTGGATAAAGTGGATAAAACACAATAGATTTTTTTTTACTCACTGCAGTTCCATGGTGTTCTATAAGTCTTCCCAGATTTCGAGTAATCTCCATTTTTTGGGATAACCTTTGCAAAATGACTTTGCATTATCGTAACAGCCACTTACCATTGATATCTTGTTGAAAATGACAATTGGTCTTCATTGGAATTTGAGTAGCAATAAACCTCCCCAGGGTCCCAGCACTTTTTGCATTAATCCAGTCGAAATCTGGTTAGTGTTCTCTCCATCCTCCTTTATCTTTCATGAATATTTTGTGTGGTATCAGCCGGTGCTAATGCCTTTTTTAGGGTGATGAGGGCACAGTATATAAGATATATAGCAGTTTCAGTTTCCTTGCGTTCATATTATTATTATTATTATCATTATTATTATTATTATTATTATTATTATTATTATTATTATTATTATTATTTTATAGCAGTGTCAATTTTTTATGTTCTTTAGTTGGATTTTTTAACATCATATCAATTCCTTTGATATTCAAGCTATACCTTAACACTTTTGCCGTTCCTAAGAGGCAAACCTTTGCAAAATTGGAAAAGAAATTGCCCCGTCAATCTGATTAAGCCATTTATGGTGGTTTTTCGATCCAATTACAATGGGAATCATCTTGACATCTTTACATTTCCATAGTCTAATTCCCATTTGAAATCTTGATATATTTTTGCATGTTATTTCTCTTGCACTCTGGCATCAAAAGGTCAGGCTACGTCAATGATTGAGCAAGTTCTCTTGTTTTTGTTTCAAAATGTTATGGTAGGTTTGGAATGTTTAAGGACCTCATCAGTTTGTTTGCGCATGTCCCAAAGAAGTTTGACATTGTCGTTTTCCTGTATCACTTCCGGTTTTTTCTGGTTTATGCTCATACCACTTCTCAGTATGATCTAATTTATAGAGTTTGCATATATTCCAGTGTAGGGACTGAGCGACTTTGTAGTATTTACATTTTTTATAGTGATGTTGAGCTTAGGGCATTCTGATGTAATATATGCTAATGTTATTTCTCTTTCATTTGACCTTAAATTTGTTTTTATGAAGAGTGATACCTATAAGAGGCGATATAGACAACGAATTATCTGCTATTAAAATTGAAGAACTAAAAAGACAAAATTAGAAAGAGAGTGTGGTCATCAATAAACTTGAAGTTGATGAAGAAGCGAAAATATTGTACCTTACGACAAACGAAAATATTTTAACTTGGTCAAACGAAAATATTGTAACTTACGACGATCAAACTCTTTCCACGGAAGCAATCGTTAAGCATATAATTGAACATGAGAAAACAAAAGAGATGTTTAGACAAGAACAGCCACCGAACCACTGATTTGTCAATAAGAAAAGACTTAAATCTAACACTACCAAAGTGAATGAATTCTTGCCATTTTTATTGGTAAGTCATTTGAATTATTAAAAATAATAAACCGTTAGAAAATCATAAAACACAAACAGGTGAAAAAAAAAAGATGTTTTACAGTATCTTTATTTGAAATTCCAGTGAATTTATTTGAAAATTTAATTGCAAAAATAAAATAAAATTGATAAAACCTAATTGTATACCTTTTCTTATTTAAATTACCAATCCAAACAATGCTTTCTAAAACAAAATCACTATTTCTTTTTCAATTAACATTGCCATGTGCTGTGTTGTTGGCAAATGAGACTTTCATTCTGCATTCGCTTTAACAGAAGACGAATTGAAAACATGAAAAATAATGAAAAACGTGTATTTTCCTGTGTCGTCATTTGATAAAAGAGTATAATATTTGCAAGTTAAATTGATAAAAAATTAATCAAACTATTGAATTCGATGGCTTTCTAACGTTTTTTAATAATTCAAATTTTCATTAAGGTCATTGCTTAATGATCATTATTATCTTATCTAAAACCCAACCAGTAAATACTATTTCGTATAGGCAACTGTGGTTAAGTGGTCCATCGAGGTTTGATAATACCCTGGTGATCTTTCTGAGCAATATTTTGATTATATGCTCAAAGAGTTGACCCACGAACATTACAGTGTAATCCGTCAAGTTGCTGAAATTGGAGCAAGGTCTTTCTTTGCAGACTCTCTGTATCAGCTGTTAGCCAAAAAAAGAAAGAAAGAGCCGCAGTCAACAAAGATTTCACAGAGATAACCTGACAATGTACAATGTGGTTCTCAACATAAAGGAATATTCCATTGTCTATAAAATCAATTTATCTCTGTACGAAAAAAGTTTTTTTTTTTTTTGTTTTTTGTTTTTTTGTAAGAGAACGTTTTCAAAGACACGAGGTGCTCAGCCATTAAACGTTTTCTTGCTTTGATTTTATTAATTCAATTCAGATAATGAGGCCTTACATACGTCGAAAGAGAGGCACAGAAACGATGCATATTATCTCCTGATGACTCGACATTATCTGGAGGGCAAAATGAAATATTCAACAAGTGAAAGCAGCAAAGGAAACAGATAAATATAAAAACTCACAGGTAAGCTGTTTATTTCAAACAACAATATCTTCTGTTTCCCGCTTCATATCATGTTTCTGTTATTGCTGTAGTTTCCTTATTTTAATGTCAACCAAAAAATGAATGTTATTTTTTATAAGCAATTGTGACCAAGTGTCCTACAGAAGTTTAGTAATGCCGTTTGCCTGTTTCCCACCTGACTACAACTTGAATGTCTTCAAGTCCAGCATAAACAAATTCCTGATAAACCGCCCCTTAAGTAAGACATTTTATCAAATCTCCATTACTAACGATTACTACGATATTATCCTATTGATTACTGCACACAATAACCCTTATCCCCGAGTGGTTTCCGGGCCTTGATAAGTGGTAACTACCATGTAAAAAAAAAAGTGATGTCCGTGGGCAATTCTCACTTATGAATCCGAGTACTAAAAATTTATTAGAAAAGGAGAGATTTTAAATATGATCAGATACCGCCACATCCAACTAATTGGCTAAGGGTTAAGGAGGATGGAAAGACGAGAGAAGCACTAACCAGACCTTCATTGGATGAGTGCAAAGAGGACTGGGAGGCTTAGTGCCACTCAAATTCCAATGAAGATTAAGAAGCAGGAAATCAATTGTAAATGGCTGCTGCAATAGCACAAATTCATTTGCAAAGGTTATTAAAAGAAGTGGAAGGTACTAGAAATCTGGAGAGGCTTGTTGTCACTTAGACTCTAGGGGTCACCACAGCTTGTTCTTGAAGAGAAATGATGGCCTGTGTGAAAACTCCTAGTGAGTACAAAAAATAATAATTATATCATTATTATTTTTATTAAAAGAAGAAGAAGAAAAAGAGGAAGAAGAAGAAGAGAGAGAAAGAATTTAACGAAGTTAACCGTTAAATTTTAAATAGTTTTTGCACTTAATCTAAGTCAGCCGAAATGAACACATGTACTCAATTTCTTTTTACAGATAAAATAACTCTTTATTGTTATTTGGATTATTCCGGCTATAATTCTCGTCTTTTTAATGTTTCCGCTGATACAACCTCCAACCTTATTCAGGTGCATCTTGTCAAAGTTAAAAACACTTATGTCAAACTCGGGAATCATACGGAATTTTGAACGGAACGCTTTATTTAATCCACAGAAATAGCTTACCTTCGTTCCTTCAACCATAATCAGGTAATGGACTTTAATAAGTTGAAATGGTATTCTTAATATCACCTGTACTTTAATAAGTTGAAATGGTATTCTTAATATCACCTGTACTGAAGATTGAACCTTCAACCTCTAGAAGACTGTCACTTGTATCTGATTATTATTTAGCATGTGTGTTGCTCACCGACCACTTTCTTTCACTCAGAACGTTCCTTAGACTTTTTGAACACTCATTCATTTCTGCCACTTAAATTGCCAGTAAAAGGTAATTATTCTTGTATGACTTTCTTATTCGATTTTTATGTTATGTCTATTCATTTACAAACGTTATTATTAACTAAATCGTGGCAGACCAACGAACAGTTATGTAGAAATATGCGACAGCGCATTTTCCAGATTTTGAAAAGTTAAAAATTAGTTGGTTTTGATATCAAGAAAAAAACAAGAATTTCATCTGAACATTCTTCCGTTTGTAATGTGGCGGTTCCTGCAATTGAATCTCGGCCAAGAATACTTGGAATTGCGCATGGATATGATGTGGCTAAATGAGGTGAAAAAGGTCTGAAACAAAATACCCATAAATCACTTGAGTAATCAATCACAGAAGATATCGATGAACACATGTGATATCTATCACCATTAATAACACAAAATCAATTTATTGTTTTGTATTCGACATATAAATAATTATCAAATAATTATATTATGCGGTTTCTCATGTGTTGCCCCCCCCCACACACACACACACGCAGAAGATGAACATCTTATTTCGATTCAATATCAATCACATTTAATGCGATTAAAACTCTGTGGATGAAAATCCTATGCAATCATTAGTTGATGCATTTTTTAATTCATATGGAAAAGGTAGAATTTTGAAAATGTTTGATTTATTATTCCAAACAATATAATAGTGATTTCCTGAGAAAAATGAGCCGTTTTTTTTTTGTCTTTTGTTTTTTTGTTTTTTTCTTAGTTAATGCTCTTAATGAATCGAATGAAGCTTTCAAAAAACCTGGTATTAGGTACATAGTCTCTCTTTTCGTATCATAACACAACAACCAAAACAAATATGTTTACTCATAGTTTAGTTCTACTTACTTTCTATCTCAAAAAATGCGTGAACATTATAAGCAATGATTAGTTCAGTTGTAACGAAGATTTGAATGGATGTTGAAAGAAGTGGAATTTTGATTCATTATTCTAAATAACATGTGATATTCTGAGGGAAATCACCTCGACCATTTTAGCTAATGCCCGTAAACTATAAATAATGGATACATGATAATAAAGGGCGACCCAAAAAAATGGGCCCCAACTCTAATTAGGCCCCGTTTCTTAGTGTTTTGTCCGACTGAAATGAAACTTTGGTCATAACTCGTTTATTATATTCAAAACATCACATCAAAACACAAGGGTCTTTGGCTTTTTTTTTCTCTGTTCTACAGCATATGTTCTAGATGACCTCCATTTAGTTTTTTTGTTTGTTTGTTTTTTTTTTTTTGTTTTTTTTTGTCATCCTGTACTATTAATGCCCTTCACAAACTTTGGTAGTTGTCATATAAACTTCTTTCTAGTATTAGTCGCTTAGATGTCCAGAACATTTTCTGTCTCTCATTACTTTGTTTAGCTAGTTGATTTGTTTAGCTAGTTGATTTGTTTAGCTAGTTGATTTGTTTAGCTAGTTGATTGATCTAGAAGTCAAGGAGCACATGTTATTATGTTGTTGGCTCTAGAATTAAATATGTTCCTGGGGTTGGTATCAAAGTTGTTTCCTTTTACTTATTCTGAGGAACATAAGAAAAATTAGTTTTCCTGTTTGAAAGTGAAAAAAACATGTGTGGATGTCAGAAGGATATTTTTTATGACTGGGCCCAGAAGCCATCGGATGGTGTCCGATCCATTTGCTATTTTGGTGTGACTTTTACAAACCTGACAGTAGTCATATATAATCCCTTTCTTGTAGCACTTTCTTAGACTTCGCAAACACTGCACCCAACACAAATGTAATTCATATTTATTTATACTGGCAGCAAATCAGATTCTTAGTATTTAATGCTTGCATGGTTCAAACATGATAAATATTAGGTTCTTAAAAATGGATTTTTCCACACAGGATTAAATGAGAAACGGCATATTTGGTATACGGTTCCTTGTTATTGCAACTGTTTAACAAGACTCATATACCTTTTAACAGTTGCAATAGGAATTTCTAGGAATGGTCATCTAGCTAGTTACAGCTAACTGGTATTTAATATCTAATAAGATATGGTATTTAATATCTAATAAGATATTTAATATGGTATTTAATGAGATATTAAATTAGTGGTTGAGCTGACTTATACAAGAAACTGTGAGGTGGCAGGAAGTTGACGTTGGCAGATAAAGCCTAGCTCTTAGATGTCGAACACTAAAATTAACAAACGTATTTTCGGGACTTGTCAATGCCCCTACGATAGCCGAGTACCTGCATTCATGTAGATTATGTCCTGTAAATAAAAATTAAGTAAAGAAATTCTAAAATAAGGTGCAGTCAAGAAAAAATAATGGTGTTCTTCTTCTTCTTTTTTATAAGTGCTTCCATTATTACAGTTACTAAAAAATAAGAGAACAAACTTCTTATATTAATTCATGACAGTCTTAGTTAATACTATTAATGACGTCCACAAGCTTGTGGTATCAGTCGTATAGACTTTCAGAATATGATAATATAAATATAAACCATATTTATTTACACTTTATGCATATTTTCCATTGCAAAAATGACGAATATCCTATGTTCATTACTAAACTATAAGTAGTTTAGTTGTAATTTAAACAATTATAGTTTAGTCGTAACAGGTGTATTTATATATTTGGGGGACATCTTGGAATCCATATTTTAATAAAAGAATGTTGAAAGAAGGGGATATTCGAATTATTATTTCACACAACATACTCTGAAAAATCAACTCGTTAGCATTGAGTGTTTGACCATCTTCAACTAGCGCTCTTAAAGTGTAAATCACGAATGGAAATTGCACAATTGTTCAAAATGTTTAGAAAATTTGGACGATTTGAAGAAATTAAATTCTTTATAAATCCGTCAATCTTAACAGTTAAGGGGAGTTATACATACACAGTAAGATATATATATATATATATATATAGCGTTTTATTTTCCTTTATAATTTTTTAATTTATTTTCCTTTATAATATTCGAATTTTGTCATTATTTTTCTTTTTGAATTTTGTCATTTTTTTCTTTTATATATATATATATATATATATATATATATATATATATATATATATATATATCAATATATATATCAATGAAATCGGTTGATAAACGAAATTCAAAACAAAAATCCCTAATAAATGATCTGAATATATATGCTTGAATCAAAATTTAAAAATTCTTTAAAAATTAAATTACATTCATAAATCGAATCATTTTGAAACAAAATTGAACTTCAAGTAAAAATAGAAGTTTAAACTTGTATATCAGCTTTAGTATAGTAATTTGGTATACGATTCCTTGTTATTGCAACTGTTAAAAGGTATATGAGTCTTGTTAACCTTTCTAGGAATGGTCATCTAGCTAGTTACAGCTAACTGGTATGAATTATGCAATTAATGCATTCAAGAATGTTTTGAACAAATTCACCATCAACCATGAAAGACATTGATATCTTCATTAACACAAAATATTTTTTTGTTATCTTGAACGGAAAGAATTATTTTAACTAGTGGGGAACTAGTGAGGCCCTATAATAATAAATTATTATTATTATCATTATAGGGCCCCATTAGTTAAAATAATTCTTTCCGTTCAAGATAATAATAATAATAATAATAATTTTTATGAAATATTTCTAGTGAACAAAACTATTACAATAATGTATTCTCTTTTGCGAATACGACCATCTTGACGTATTTGCTAGGAATTCATAGTTTGTGATTATTTTTATTTTTTACATTGTTAGGTGAAAGTATAGAATAGTTCCAAAACACCCCCACTCCATGTTAAGAATATGTCATTATTAATAACATTATTATTTCAGTGCGGTAACTTAGTAACAAGTAAGTTGCAATTAAAAACATTAGCGTTTTTCCATTCTCAGGATACAGCCTATTCCTTGTAGGTCATTATCACCTGTACTAAAGAGATGAAGGTAGTGCGCTTAAATATTTTGAAGCACGTTTCCTCAGTAGTTGTAAGATTTCCTGTCTTTTTCCACCACTGAACTGAATCATCACCTTTTGCGAGATCAAATTTTTTGTGCACTTATGAATAAGAAACTTACTTTTTTAAGTTTAGCTTGTGCTTCTTGTATTTCTGTTGTACTTGCAGTTGCACTCTCCAGGTTTAACTCAGCATCTACCTACTCTAAGTTCGGATTTATAACTGTAGGCCTATTAGAAGCTAATTCATCAAACAGGCTTGAAAGAGATACAGTTTTATTTTCACTTTAATTTTTTTATCCTCAGCAGAGCTCGAAGACGTGTATTCTGCTGATTTGGCTTCATTATCATCAGAAAAGAAAACGTAAAATCCAATTCTTATTTGTGTTTTCAACGTTACATTTTTTTAATTTAAATTTCAACGTTAGATCAGCAAAGTTTTTATCCTTTAGAAAAGATGAAAATCTTGTTTCTATTGATTCACTGAATTGTTCAACAATGGTAAGAATGGATTCCACTAAAATAAAAACTATCAGAATTAGATTGGAGAGTTTTTGACAAAAATAACCTCAGATCTGAAACTGTAGGTATTATCATTAGTTGAAGTTCTGCTATTTGCTCATTTGGTGATTTCTTCAAATGGACCGAGTAACTGGACATTTTTCATGAACAAGTCCCCATTGTTAATATGGGGATCTTATTATCAACAGCATATATTACAATAAGCATTTCATTGTTCTAAATTCCTTTTCAGCATATAATATGTTGAATTCCACCGTGTGGTCACATCTTGGATGAGTTTTTTTTTGCAAATTAAGTTGGTCCTGTATTTCAATTAATTTGCTAATTGATAATAAAAATCGATTAAAGTAAGAGATTATATTTCTGTTAGTTGTAAAGATTGTTTTGCAGACTATTGGGAAAATAATCATCTATTGAGAGTTTCAGTATGAAGCATGATAGTGGTTTTAAACCACATTCCCACCAGCAAACATATTTGCTCCTGAATCCTGCAAAATTTTATTGAAGATTTTATACTCATCCAGAACATTGGGCAATTCTTTACTTGTTCTTGCATCTGTGTGTGTACGAGGGAATGGAACAACTCTGAACACAGATCTGCATTGTTCAAAGTCATTTGAAAGCAATGATCTGTCAAACTTAGAAAGGCAGCATTATTTGCAGTAGCTGTACAAATGTCTGTCATCAAAGAATGCTGATAGTTTCACTGAAAGACGATTGAATTTTTGTTTTTACTTTTGTAAGTATATCTAAAATTATTTTTTCAGTGAAGTACTTCTTTGATAGAATACTGTAATTTGGACAAACCTTTGCAATAAGCCTTTTATATCCAATACCTGATGTTACAAAATATGGTTGAATATCAATAGTAATCATTTTTCATAAGATAATGGATCTCTTGTGACCTGTAATTTTCTTCTTGGCTAACATTAATACTATAGTAATTTTGTGTTTCGCTGAAGACTTGTCATTTGCTCCTGCAATATCTGTCCCTGGACATTCATTGTTTCTTTTTCTTATCTGCAACGTTTGCTTTTTCTTGAACTTTTCTAAGATGGTTTAACATATTAGTCATTGTAAAAGGTTTTGCTGATTTGCCTTAATATGATAACTTGTTGTCAGCTGTATTCTTATTGTTGGGATTGACATCAAAATATTTCCAGCAGAAACTGATTGTCATAATGGTTGATAATTGTTGTCAATATTTAATTATTTTTTTTAGTATTTAAATTACTTATGTCTGATGTCTAATTAGTAATTTATCTCAATAAAATATGCATTATCTAAACCAGAAAAATAAAAATATATACACAATGTTAGCACTGGTCTACAAAGGGGAAATAAAAGTATGATTGATAAAGAATGCTTTATTTTGCACGTTGTCACAATTTACCGTACAATATTAAATAGATATTAATAAGTCCCTCATACCTAATTTTTTTTTCCTTTTTATTTTTTTACCTTCTCATTTGTTTTTTTTAAATGGAGAGTAGATAATGCACTGTGAATGTGTTATCAGCAGCTTCAGTAACTCTCGCTTCTCCTTATTTGTCCCTCAGTCCTCATATCCAATGAGTGATTTTTTTTTTTTTTTTTTTTTTTTTTTTACACAGTGATCACCACTTATCAAGGCCCGGAAGCCACTCAGGGATAAGGGTTATTGCAAGTACATAACGTTAGTGAGGAGATTTTATGAAGTGTTTAATTAGGGGGGCGGTTCATTAGGAATTTGTTAACATTAGACTTGAAGACATCCAAGTTGTAGTCCGGAGGGAAGCAGGCAGACGGAACAGAGTTCCACAGGCGTGCAGTTCTAAGAAAGAAGCTTTGCTCATGAAATCCGCGTTTTGATTTAGGCACAGATATAGAGTGGGGAAAATTTTTCACAGTGGATTCAGCTAGACGGGTGTTTTTCGTGAAAGATTGGCGAGGGGGGACCAGGGATTGGAGTTCAGACGAGCACCTGCCATGAAAATAACAATAAAACAAGGATAGGCTCGCAACGTCTCTTCTGTGGGAGAGGGGTTGCACGGTTAGAGAAAAGGGCATCCCCCACTAAACCACGAAGTCTATTTTGTACTCTGTCAAGGCATGATAGGCTGTTTTTGGCAGCTCCTGCCCAGATATGGCAACAGTATTCCATCCTTGGCCGTACTTGGCTTTTATATAGATAGAGAATTGCATCAGTAGTGAGATATCTTCTGGAGCGGTAGAAGGATCCCACCATCTTTCCTGCGACCTTGGCAACAGACTTGATGTACGTGTTCCATTTCAGATCAGGAGTAAATGTCAAACCCAGAAGCTTGTCAAAACACGGGGCCTCACCCAGACGAGAGCCATCCATCACAATTGATGCCAGCTGGGGATCAGAGCGTTGATGATGTAAGGATAGGAGTTTGGTTTTGGATGCATTAAAGGTAACTAGCCACATCTTCCCCCACTGAACCACGCGCTCGAGATCAGAGGAGAGAGAATCCGAGAGAACTTTGTCATTTACAGCCTTTGATGTGTTGCCATAGATGGTCGTGTCATCAGCATAGATGTCAACGAATGATTTAAGTATGTGTTTAGGGAGGTCATTGATGTAAATCAGGAAGAGAGTTGGGCCCAGGATTGACCCCTGAGGGACTCCAGCATTTATATTGCAGGCCTCCGATTTTTGTCCATCTACCACTACTCTTATGAGCCTATCGGAGAGAAATGATTTAATGATTGAGAAAACATTTCCAGTTATACCGTAGCTGTAAATCTTGTGAAGTAGACCCTTATGCCATACTTTGTCAAAGGCCTTTGATATGTCAAGAGCAATTGCCCTAGAAAGGAAGCCTTTGTCAAGAGATTCACTAATCCTGTGGGATATAACCGTCAGCACATCTGCGGTAGATCTTGCAGAGCGGAAACCATATTGTGTGTCACTAAGAAGGTTATTCCTGCTGAGGTGGTTGACTATTTCTCTATTTAATATTGATTCCAGTAACTTACTCATAACACAGAGAAGACTTATTGGTCTGTATTGAGAGGGAGATGACTTATCACCTGAATTCTTAAATACAGGGCAAACTGATGAGGTCTTCCAGGGGGTCGGAAAGCACTTCTCCTTAAGGCAGCACTTAAATAGTTTCGTAAGTATGGGAGCAAGTTCTGGTTGAAGCTTTTTTAACACTATAATTGGGATGCCATCAGGGCCAGTTGCTTTACTGGAATCTAGGTTTTTTATTAGCTTGGCGACCTCATGCACGGATATTTGTATGTTACCTAGCTTGTTCTGTGTTAAAGGAGGAAATATGGGGAGTTGATGGCCTTCGTCGCGTAGGGTAGAATTAGCTGCAAAGTTCTTTGCAAATAGTTTGGCCTTGTCTGACGCTGACGAGATAACCTCTGGTCCATTGATAATGGTTGGGATAGAACGCACACTTCTGTTCAGGATCCTATTTGTTATTTGCCAAAACTGGTGGGAACCAAGCCGCTGATCAGCTACCTTGGATTTAAAAGACTGGGCATATAGCTTTCTTGCATTTTTTATTACTCTTTTACAGTGGTTGCTGGCAGTCCTGAAAGCAGCTTTAGTCTCAGTGCATCTATTACGTTGGTAGTTATGGAAAAAGTGATTTCTGTGCGCGATAGCAGCAGCACATTCTGGGGAGAACCATGGCTGGCTGTTAGGTTTTTGTTGGAATTTTTTAGATGGTATGAATTGGTCTATGCCTACAATTAACCATTCGGTCAGATCTGATACTATAGAGGACACTTCCTTTTTAAACATGGAGTGCAGAGGTAAATCAGATATGATGTACGGAAGCTATCCCAGTCAGCCATAGAGTATCGGTATACAGTACGGTGGAGGGGTACGTCTGATGGCTTCTTACATTTCGTTTTTATCTTAACTGATACGACGGAGTGGTCGGAGGATCCTAAAGGAGAATGAACGGTACATGAACATAGCTCAGGGGAAGTTGAGAGAAAAAGGTCTAAGAGGCTTGCATATTGATTGGGTGTATCGGGCACACGGGTGGGTTCGCGAACAATCTGAGTGAGGTCATAAGCAATGGCAAAATCATGACAAAACCTCCCCTCATCATCTGTCTTATTTGAATGGGTCAGCCATTCCACGTTATGGACGTTGAAGTCTCCACAGATGTGGATGTTAGCCGAGGGATGTGAAGACAGTATGTGGTCTATTTTCTCAGATATGCTCTTAAAGATAGTAACTCCGCTGTTGTGGGGCCTATAGAGGGCAAATATAAATGCAGTGGTGTTAGCAAGGGCAACCCTGAAGCACATATAGGGTAAATTAGGATCTTCTCTAGAGATATCCCTGCCACATGGGAAGCCATCCTTAATGTAGGCACATATTCCATGCCCATGGCGATCTTGGGAGTCAGATTTAGCTGTTAAATTGGAGTATCCATTAATTATGAACTCATCTAGGGAAGTGGTCGGCCCTATTCCAGTTTCACATAGGAATAATATGTCCGGTTTCGTCTCCTGTAATTGAGTTTCAACCTCTGGAAGGTTGGAACGTAGACCCCTGATATTGGAGAAGGAGACCTGGTAGTAGGGGTCTACGCTGGAAGATGGGGTTCTAGGTTTAATCGAGTTTTTCTGACAAAGGGTGAAGAAAAAGCTGCTTTCCAGGCAGTACTTGCGTGACCAGTAGCCTGAGATGTCGGAAATTTTCTGTTTCTATGTCTATCTTTGTGGCCATGTCACTAGTAAGGGTGCTGAAGGTAAACGTTTCATCTGGACTGATGTTACCTGCCTGATAGTCAGGGACCTGAACCTTAGATTAACCACTAAAGAAACTGTTCTATCAGCAGGTGGAAAGTACTGGGACTGCTGTATTGCCATTTGGTGAATGGATTCTGGACCATGTAGTAGTTTCTGGTGGGGCCTCTCGATGCCATAGTAGTGGATAATTGTTACGGCTTTACCTTATCATGTGCTACAAAAAAGAAATTTCCTGTCTTTTCCTCTTTATCCTGCTGTAACCAAGTCTGTCGACCTGTTCCACAAATCCCAAAACCTCAACATGAAATATCTCCAGAAAAAATACATGAATAAATCTAGAACCTCATCCTCCAATGTAGACCCCTACTACCATGTCTCCTTCTCCAACATCAGAGGTCTATGTTCCAACCTTCCAGAGGTTGAAACCCAATTGCAGGAGACGAAACCGGACATATTGTTCCTAAGCAGAACTGGCATAGGACCGACCACTTCTCTAGAAGAGTTCATAATTAATGGATACTCTAACTTAACATCTAAATCTGAGCCCCAAGATCGCCATGGGCATGAAATATGTGCCTACATTAAAGATGGCTTTCTGTGTGGTAGAGACATCTCCAGAGAAGACCCTAATTTACCTTATATGTGCTCCCGGCTTGCACTTGATTACACCACTGCATTTATATTTGCCCTCTATCGCCCCCACAACAGCGGAGTTACTATCTTTAAGAGTATATCTGAGAAAATTGACCACATCCTGTCTGCTCATCCTTCGGCTAATATTCACATCTGTGGTGACTTCAATATCCACAATGTTGAATGGCTGACTCACTCAAACAAGACAGATGATGAGGGGGAGGGTCTGTCATGATTTCGCCATTGCCTATGACGTCACTCAGATTGTTCACGAACCTACCTGTGTGCCCGATACTACCGGTCAGTATGCAAGCCTTCCAGACTTTTTCTTACAACTTCCCCTGAGCTATGTTCATGTTCCATTCTATCGGTTGTATGAGTTAAGATAAAAATGAAATGTAATAAGTCTTCAGACGTACCCCTCCACTGTACAGTATATTGATACTCTATGACTGACTGGGATAGCATCCGTATATTCATATCTGATCTACCTCTGCATTCCATGTTTAAAAAGGATGTGTCCTCTATAGTATCAGACCTGACCGAATGGTTAATTGTAGGTAAATACCGATTCATACCATCCAAAAAATTCCGATAAAAACCTAACATCCAGCCATGGTTCTCCCCAAAATGTGCTTCTGCCATCGCACACAGGAATCACTTTTTCCATAGCTATCAATATAATAGATGTACTGAGACTAAAGCTACTTTCAGGACTGCCAGCAACCACTGTAAAAGAGTAATAAAAAATGCAAGAGAGCTATATGCTCAGCCCATTAAATCCAAAGTAGCTGAGCAGCAGCTTAGTTCCCACCAATTTTGGCAAATAGCAAACAGGACCTTGAACAGAAGCATGCGTTCTATCCCAATCATCATCGATGGACCTGAGGTCATCTCGTCAGCATCAGACAAGGCCAAACTATTTAAGGTCATCAACTCCCCGTATTTCCTCCTATAACAAACAATACGCTGTTCAAAATACAAATAGCTGTGCGTGATGTTGCCAAGCTAATCAAGAACCTTGATTCCAGTAAAGCTACTGGCCCTGACAGCATTCCAATTATAGTATCGAAAAAGCTTCAACCAGAACTTGCCCCCATACTTACAAAACTGTTTAAGCATTGTCTTAAGGAGAATTGCTTTCCAACATCCGGAAAAACCTCATCATGTATTTAAGAATTCAGGTGATAAGTCATCTCCCTCTCAGTACAGACCAATAAGTTTCCTGTGTGTCATAAGGAAGTTGCTGGAATCCATATTAAATAAAGAAGTATTCAACCACCTCAGTAGAAATAACCTCCTTAGTGATATGCAATATGGTCTCTGTTCTGCTAGATCTACAACAGATATGCTAACAGTTATATCTCATAGGATTAGTGAATCTCTCAATAAAGGCTTCTTTTCTAGGGCAATTGCTCTTGACATATCAAAGGCTTTCGATAAGGTATGGCATAAAGGCCTACTTCACAAGATTTACAGCTACGGTATAACTGGAAATGTTTTCTCAATTGTTAAATCATTTCTCTCTGATTGGGTCATGAGAGTAGTGGTTGATGGCCAGAAATCAGAAGCCCACAGTATTAATGCTGGAGTCCCTCAGGCGTCCATCCTGGGCCCAACTCTCTTCCTGATCTACATCAATGATCTCCCGAAACACATACCTAAATTATTTGTTGACATCTATGCTGATGACACGACCATCTATGGCAACACATTAACGGCCGTAAATGACAAAGTTCTCTCGGATTCTCTCTCCTCTGATCTTGAGTGTGTGGTACAATGAGGGAATAGGTGGCTGGTTACTTTTAATGCATCTAAAACCAAGCTCCTATCTTTACATCATCAACGCTCTGATCCCCATCTGGCATCAATTGAAATGGATGGCTCTCGTCTTGGGGAGGCTCCATGTTTTTACAAGCTTCTGGGATTGACCTTTACTCCTGATCTGAAATGGAACACGTACATCAAGTCTGTTGCCAAGGTTGCTGGAAAAATTGTGGGATCCTTCTACCGCTCCAGAAGATATCTCACTGCTGATGCAATTCTCTATTTATATAAAAGCCAAGTATGTCCAAGGATGGAGTACTGCTGCCACATCTGGGCAGGAGTTTCTAAAAACAGCCTATCCTGCCTTGACAAAGTACAAAATAGACTCCGTGGCTTAGTGAGGGATGCCCTTTTCTCTTCCCTGACACCTCTCTCCCACAGAAGTGACGTTTCGAGCCTTTGTTTTATAGTTATTTCCATGGCAAGTGCTCATCTGAGCTCCAATCTCTGGCCCCTCCCTCGCCAATCTTTCACAAAAAAACACCTGTTTAACTGAAACCACCGTCAATAATTTTCCCCACTCTTTATCTGTGCCTAAATAAAAACGTAGATTCCATGAACAAAGTTTCTATCTTAGAATTGCACGCCTGTGGAACTCTCTTCCGTTTGCCTGTTTCCCACCTGACTACAACCTGGATGTCTTCAAGTTCAACATCAACAAATTCCTGATAAACCGCCCCCTTAAGTAAGACACTTTATAAAATCTCCAATACTAACGATTACTACGATATTATCCCATTGATTACTGCACACACAATCATCCTTATCCCCGAGTGGCTTTCTGGCCTTGATAAGTGGTGACTACCATGTAAAAAAAAATCCTTAACTGAAAACTGAAAGATAAAGTAATAATTTTTCTTTTTAAATTACAAAATAATAATGTTAATTCCATAGGAAACGAAAGGATAGAAATTTTCCATATGCTTACATCTATTTTTCCTCAAATTCATCGCAGTCGTAAAAAAGCTTATGTAAATTTTTACTGGCAAAAAAGGGAGTTAATTTGCTTTCGTTTATAATAAAATTAATATTAGTACTATTTATGAAAGAAAATTTGCTAATAAATCGTTGTAAGTAAACTTGTTAATTGGCCGATTAATCGATAATCGGCCGATTATCAAAGACCGATTTACTTATCAGTTAATGTCTCCTTAGTTGCTTCTTTCTCCTTCTTGTTCCATATCACTATGGCAGGTTTGTTATTCTAATTTTAAGCTGGCTTTTATCGTCAACTCTTTTTTTTTCTTCTTTTTATAAATATTATATATACACTTGTTTCGAGTGTTTGCTTAATGTCTAATTTTACCTTGTGCTTTCGTGGCAATTCTTTTTTTTTTTTTTTTTTTTTCCCCTTTTCCGCTGACAGAAATAACTTCAGAGCTGAAATTGTAGGTATTATCGTTGATATGGTTGAAGTTCTGTTACTTACTTCTTTGGTGATTTCTTCAAATGGACTCAGTAACTGGACATTTTTCATGAACAAGTCCCCATTGATAAGTTGTTACGGTAGGAATATTATTATCAACAGCATATATTAAAAGAGCTTCTAAATTCCTTTTCAGAATATAATATGTTGAATTCCACCATGTGGTCATATTTTGAATGAGTTCATGTCTTTTCAAATTAAGCTGATCTTGTATATCAATTAATTTGCTAATTTATAATAAAAAGCGATTTAAGTAAGAGACTATTATGTTGGGAAAATAATGAGTTATTTATTAGGAGTTGCAATAGTGACTTTAAACAACATTCCCTTACATCCGCAAACATATTTGCTACTGAATCCTGCAACACTAAGAAAATGTTATTGGAGATTTTATACTCATCCAGAACATTATGCTATTTTCACGTATCCTTGCATCTGTGTGTGTACCAGGGAATGGAACAACTCTATGCACAGATCTGCACTGTTCAAAGTCATTTGAAAGCGACGACCTGTCAAACTCAGAAAGGTAGCATTATTTGTAGTAGCTGTACAAATGTCTGTAATTAAAGAAATGCTAATAATTTCATCAAAAGATGATTGAATTTTTGTTTTTACTTTTGTAAATATATCTAAAATTATTCCATGGCAAAAAAATCGTTGGATACATAGTGTAGCGAGGTCTGATCCTATCTCGTTTACTTTTCCTTTTGTGTGTGTGTGTGTGTGTGTGTGTGTGTGTGTGTGTGTGTTAATTTCCTTCAATTTATAAAACACGACTCCGCCTATTTCTTTTAAGTCAACCCATCACATATGTGTCACATGTCTATGAACAAACTCTATTCGGGAATGATATAAAATTCCACCCAATTCTAATGTTTTATTTATAATTTATTTTCCTGGATTCTGCACGTTCTTTTCATAAAAATGGATATGAATGTCGCAGTTAATCGACAAATGAGGAAGGCTTTAAACAAAGTTGAGATCGATCACTCGAGTAATCAATCACACGACGAAATCGATCAACATTTATAACAACGACGTCACAAATACAAAATAGATTTCATTTGCTATCAAACTTCAAATCTTTCTTGATAGATTGTAACAATGATTGAGGGTAGTGTTACAATGATTGATGAATTATTTCAATCATTTTTGATCCCATTAACTGAAAATAGCAGGAGGAGGGGGACTTTATATTTAAGCTATAAAATCTTATACACAGCGAATCTTTTGCAGAAAGATCCGTCATTCAAGGAAAAATAACTTAAAAGCTAACAAATAGTTTCATCAGTTTACTACAATGTGCGCACACACCTTTGACCAAATTAAGTTAGTTCTGTTTAGACATGCGTCGGGGTAAACTTTGGGTAAAGTTTAAGGTTAGGTTACGTTTCTGGGAAGGAACCGGCTGACAACCCTTGAAAAGATGTCCTTTATTGTACACCCATGACATTTATTGTTTCGAGCAGAGCAGGATGAACGAGCATGTTTACAAAGGCCACAGAAGTAGCATTTAATCCTAACTGAAGCGATATTCCTTAATATTTGAAGAATCTTTATTCTGGAGAAGAATTTGAAATTTTGGAGAATGAGAGGGAACAGGAATAGTAACCTCTGAAAAGTCATTGAATTGTTTCTAATGTTCGTAGGCAGATCCAAGTTCTTTGCCTGATTTGATTAGATTGCCCTCCACTGATGAATTTATCTCTTATTGGGATATCTCTGGCTTGGTTGTCAAGGCAGTAAAATTCCAGTCGCAACTTAGTATTTTCAGGTTTTGAAGGTACAGTTCTAAATTTTCTTTAGGATGTTGATGCAGGGTAGCAAGTATCTTGCAAAAATTGAGTTTTTCTTCTTAATAAAAATACCATCTAGAGTGTTTATAGTGACATAATCTTGACACCCGGACCAAAACGTATAAAATGGAAGTGGTGACGTGGTGTGATAAAGCTTGTAAGAGTAGTCGTCGATGGGCAGAAATCGAAAGCTCATATTATCAACGCTGGCACCTTTCAGGGTTCCGTTCTAGGTCCAACTGTCTTTCTGATCTTCATCAATGATCTCTCTAATCACATTCTTAGATCATCCGTAGACATTAATGCAAAGGATACCACAATCTATGACAACACTTCAAAGGCCAGCAATGACCAAGATCTTTCTGATTCTCTTCTGATCTTAAGCATGTGATGCAATGGGGAAAGGGTGGTTGGTTAATTTTAATGCATTTAAAACCCAACTTTTCAAAAAACCCTCTTTTCATAATAATCGCTCTGATCACTGTCTAGCCCCAAATGAAATGAAATGCTCTTGTCATCGGGAAGCACCATGTCTCAAACTTCTGGAATTGACCTTTACTTCTGATCTGAAATGGAACATATACATTAAATCTGTGGCAAGGATCGCTAAAATATGGTTAGATCATTCTACTGCTCCAGTGGTATCTCATTACTGATGCAATCCTCTATCTGTATAAAAGCCAAGTACGTCCTAAAATGGAGTACTTTTACCACGTCTGAGCAAAAGCTACTCAGCTCACCTAACCTACCTTGACAGAGTAACCGTCTTTGCAACCTAGTAGGTGGTGCCCTTTTCTTTTCCCTGTAACCACTTTCCCATAGACAAGACATTACGTTCCTGACTCTGTTTTATCATTATTTACATGGCAAATGCTTGTCTGAGTTCCATTTTATGGTCTTCCTTGCCAAACTTTCACAAAAACACTTGATTAGCTACAACCGCTATCAACAATTTCCCCACTCTCCATCTGTGTCTAAATCTAAATACAGATTCCATGAGCAAAGTTTCTTTCCTAGAACTACCCACCTAATGAACACTGTTCCACTGGCCTGCTTCCCGGGCGACTACAACATGGTAGCATTCGAGTCTAGTGTAAACAAGTTCTTGTTTAACCATTTCCTTAAATAATCAAATTCTACCCAATTTACACCAGAATTAACGATTGCTACACTACCACCTTACATTCATTAACCCTTATCCTCGAGGAGCCTTCGAACCTTGATAAAGTTGTGACTCTCTTGTAAGAAAAAAGGGCTTAATTTATGTGAGCTTGTCAATGTACTGTTCAACATATCAAGTTTTGAACGGTTGAGCTTGAGGTATCGTTGCAGAATTAATGTTAAATAAATTGTAATGAAAGGTTGGAGTCAGGGTTAAGGTTAAAATCCCAGTCTCCACATTGAGATGGATTAAACTCTAATTTCACATGCGAAATAAACCTTCCTCGATAATAAGTGAGGATGATTTCACATTATCGCAACAGCCATATACCTTTGATCTTTTGCTGGCAATAGTCATTAGTATTTTGGGTAACAAAAAGCTGCAATGCTCTCTACACTTTTCCGGTTGAAGTCTGCTTAGTGCTATCATTCCTCAGCGCTTCAGGATCCTTCACAACTTTTCAATGTGGCACCATTCGGTGTAGATACCACCTTTTTAGGGGGTCGGTAACATTTTGTGGTTTTGGTTTTCTTGGTTCCTTGTGGCCATATTCTGTTTTTGATTTATTTCTATGGCAGTACTCAAGTTACTGGTTAGTGCGTGAAGTTTATATTGATCGGTTTCCGAATTCTAGGATTTTCCTTAAGATTTCAGCCGTTTTCAGTATTGCCATCCATTGTATTTTGTCTGCTTTTCCCTTGATTCCAGTTGCTCCCATTTTTTGTTGAAATTTTTCAGGATCGTTCCTAATACCCTCATGATTATTGATGCCACCTTGACTTTCTTCATCTTCCAGATCCTTTTCAGCTCTCTGGCCAGTTCAGTGTATTTGCTTCATTTCTTTGTCTCCTTCGCTCTTATATAGATAAAGAATTGCATTAGCAGTGAGATATCTACTGGAGTGGTAAAATGATCCCACCATTTTCTCAGCAGTCTTGGCGATGGATTTAATGTACATGTTCCATTTCAGATCGGGATAAAAGTCAAGCCCAGAAGCTTGTCAAAACATGGAGTCTCCTTAAGATGAAAACGTGGTTTCCATGAACAAAGCTTCTTTCTTAGAACTGCGCGCCTGTGGAACTCTGTTCCGTCTGCCTGCTTCCCTCCGGACTACAACTTGGATGTCTTCAAGTCCAACGTTAACAAATTCCTAATGAACCGCCCCCTTAAGTAAACACTTCATCAAATCTCCACACTAACGTAATGTACTTGCAATAACCCTTATCCCTGAGTGGCTTCCGGGCCTTGATAAGTGGTGATCACTGTGTAAAAAAAACAAAAAAACATTCATTTCAATTGATGCCAGATGGGGATCAAAGCGTTGATGCTGTAAAGATAGAAGCTTGGTTTTAGATGCATTCAAATTACCCATTGTACCATGTGATCAAGATCAGGGGAGAAATTGGTCATTTACGGCCTTTGAAGCGTTGCCACAGATGGTAGTGTCGTCAGCATAAATGTCTACGAATAGTTTTAGGATGTGAATTGGGAGATCATGATATAGATCAGGAAGAGGTTGGGCCTAGAATGGACTCATGAGGGACTCCAGCATTAATACTGTGAGCTTCTGATTTCTTCCCATCAACCACTACTTTCATGAACCTATCTGAGAGAAATGATTTAATAATTTAGAAGACATTTCCAGCTATACAGTAGCTGGAGATCTTGTGGAGCAGACCTTTATGCCATACCTTATCAAAGGTCTTTGATATATCAAGAGCAATTTCCCTAGAAAGGAAGCCTACATTGAGAGATTCGCTAATCCTATGAGATATAACTATGAGATATATCTAGCAGAACGGAAGCCATATTGCATGTCACTAAGGAGTCTTTTTGCTGAGATGGTTGACTACTTACTCATTACTCATTGATCTTGAAATTTAGGTGGCAATAAGCCTCCCCAAGGTCCTAGTTCTCTGCACTTATCCAGCCTGACATGCTTTCTCTCCTCGGTCTTTCCATCCTCCTTTATCTTCCTCACATATGTGGTGTGGCGCCAGTTTATGGTGATACACACACACACACACACAAAAGGGAGGCAAGGTAACTTACAATTATACAGCTTCAGTTTTCATGATTCCGAGTGATGTTCGTTTGTGCTTTTCATCTGTAGCAGTTTTTCTATGTCCGAATTGCGCCTGTAGCTCATGTGTTAGTTTCCGCATTCTAGGGTTTTCCTTAAAATTTCAGTAGTTTTCATTATTGTTATTCATTGTATCTTCTGAGCCATTCCTCTGATTCCAATCTCTCCGATTCTTTTTTCAAAGTTTTTTTAGTGCTCCTACTATTTGTGACTTTCTTCATCTTCCAACTGCTTTCAGCTCTTTAGTCAGTTCCGTGTATTTATTATTATTATTATTATTATTATTATTATTATTATTATTATTATTATTACTAGCATGGGTGCCCGGCGTTGCCCGGGTGTTTGGAGGTGTATGCTGAGCAAAAAAAAAGGGGGTAATTTTTTAAACTTTGACCCCTATTATGACCCCTGAAAATTTATTGTTTTGGGCTCAAATCAAGTTATTAAGTTAGATCCATGTCCACGGAAGCTATATCTAAAATTTAAAGTGTGTAGACCCAAAATTGTCGGAGAAGTTTGGTAGAGTTCTCAAAGCTCAAATCGTTGAACTTTGACCCCTTAATCGCCAAATTTCTGGCTAAAAACCGATCACATAGATTTTTCCAAATCTCAGTACCCTGTATATCAAATTTCGAGTCTGTAGACTAAAAATTGACAGAGTTATTTCGTAGGGAAATGTACACAGACACACACACACACACACTTTCACTTTTATAGATATATAGATTTAAAATTTGAGTCTGACAGAATGACAAAATTATATTGCAAACCGATATATTAAACAAACGAACTTCAAAGAGACAAATGAACACATAAGTAAAAACAATTTGTATTAGAAAACATTTATTATTCCACGTCTTTTTTACAGACCTGACGACTGAGGTTCGCTCTTAATAAAAATTGTTTTTTATAGTGTTAATTTTGACTTCCTTTTTCATAAAAAACTAAAAAAAAAATCAAGAAAGAAAAGAAATTTAATTTTATTTTTTCATTAATTTCTTTCTGTGCAAAGCAATTCTTTCAAACTTACTCTGTTTCCAAAATGTTTTTATTTTATTCCCCTCCCCCTTCATTCATTTTCCTCCGCATCCTGGCAAGATTACTGTACACATAGATTCGAAAAAATAGTCAAAAACAAATATATAAATAAATGTTATCAAAGGCAAGATAAGTTACTTTTCTACCTAACTGGATATCTTTTTTGTGTTTTTATTCAATGTAATATATTTATTCAGCTCGAAAAACATACAGTGTTTACCGATGTGTTGGAAAATTCAAGATGGCGTCTCACACCCTCTTTAACACCGTAAGTTTGGGAAAAGGTGTTATAAATAAAAAACTATACAAAATACTATTAAAAACCCGCCGAATATATGTCAACCTATGTCACGGTAACATATATTGAGCGAGTTTTTAACAGTATTTTAACAGGGCACATCGTAAAAACTGACCCATTAATTTTCCTGAAGTACTAAAAACTATATCGTTTTTAAACTTTTAAAACTGTACATTATAAAAAGAAAACTGTTCGAGTGATTTTTTTTTTTTTTTTTTTTACATGGGTGTCACCACTTATCAAGGCCCAGAGGCCACTCAAGAATAAGGGTTAATAGGTATACATTAGTCATTGTGATTTTAGCATAGTAAACAGTGGGAATTTTGTAACTTGGATTACTTGAAAAAGAAAACTGTTCGAATGATTGAAAATGAAAACAAAATAACAATGTAAATATATTGATAAGAAAAAAACAAAAACAAACGAAGTTTCCGTTTCAGGAACCCGAGTTTAATTTTATGTCGTAATCATTCAACTCGTTAGCGGTTTTATTCAGCGATTAGGGATAACCATACGACATATCTAATTACCAAAGCGATTTTTTTTTAATTTTTTTTTTTTTTTATTAAAACTAAACCTGTTTAGTTTTAATGAACCAATTTTTTTAAAGCCAACACTTTAGTTATTTTGAGAGCGTGCAACTGCACCCGAAAGGTTGATTAGGAAACTCCAAATCCTTTTATGACTCGGAAAAAAAAGGGCTTTTTTATCGGATTAAATGATAAACTAATGTTAAATATTAGTATTTGCCATCGATTCTGAAATAAAATGAAATCCTGACATTGTGATCATTTTTGCAGGTGTTATGTGCCAAATATTGAAATAAGAATGTTTAAATTCAATTATTGTAATTTAAGTCTTTAAGTTTAAAGTCGATTTTATTTATAAAATATCTTTTTAGAAATCAATCTCAAAAACAATCTGAACAATAAATCTCTTTTGTTATGGCTAAGTTTTTGTCAAGGGTAGAAATTATAATAGACAAGTATTCATCCATGATGACATTTTACCGATTTCCTGGTTTACAGGTATTCTTGCTAAATTTCTTCGAAAGAATTGACATAAACAATACTTCAACTAAATACGTATATTTCATGCAACAATGACTTTTATTTCTTCTGACTTTTCCTAAACTAAACATAAAACATCGGTTAGGGTTAGTTTAACATTCTGTAAAAGTACCTTCCGTTTTTTCTGTTTTTTTTTTTTTTGTACTTCTGCAGAGAAGGTAAAAAACCGATAAAAACTGGATATATTTTTCGTGTTTTTATTCAATTTAACATGTTTATTCAGCTCGAAAAGAATACAGTGTTTACCGATGTGTTGGAAAATTCAAGATGGCGTCTCACACATTCTTTAACACCGTAAGTTTGGGAAAAGGTGTTATAAATAAAAAACTATACAAAATACTATTAAAAACCCGCCGAATATATGTCAACCTATGTCACGGTAACATATATTGAGCGAGTTTTTAACAGTATTTTCACCGGTTTTTTATTTATTACACCTTTTTCCAAACTTACCGTGTTAAAGAGAGAATCGGCCGCCATCTTGAATTTTCCAATACATCGGTAAACACTGTATGCTTTTCGAGCTGAATAAACATGTTAAATTGAATAAAAACACGAAAAATTTGCCTTTGATAACATTTATTTGTTATATATTTGTTTTTTGGCAACTTATTCGAATCTATGTGTACAGTAATACAAACCCGAAATGAATTTTAGACCACGAGTGAAATGAGAAAAAGAAGTCAGCGGGTTTGGTTGCCATAACAACGTGACGGTAGTGAACGTGTGTGTGTGCGTGTGTGCGCGTATTTCGTGTAGTTTAGTATTTTTTTGCGTAGTTTAGTATTTTTCGTGTAGTTTTGTGTGCGCGTATTTCGTGTAGTTTCGTATTTTTTTAATTTGTAAATAACAAGTTATTAAAAAATTAAACCCTTCCAAGATGGACAATAAATAAAGCCATAATATTTTATGGTAAAGGTAAGAGCGTAGAAACGATTGTTTTTTAGGAGATGTGATTATTGGATTAACCAATCAGAAATCGTCTGTGGCACACACATCTCTGTTTTTATAGATATATATAGAAGATAGATATAGATATAGATAGATAGAAGATAGATTAAATGTTAAATAGATTTTGTAAATAGTACAGTTGAAATGATTAGAATATTTCCAATATGTAATAAGGTCGAGGTAATTAGTTAAAGAGATTTAATATAATGTGATATGCAAATGAGCATAAGTCATTCGATATGGGGGTTGTTTGTAGAATAGTATATAAAGAAATTAGGCACAGATTCTTATGTCTCCTATAACAGAAACATCCTAAAATGGGTTCTAATGTTTCTCTACCAGGAGAGATCTACCCTCTTACCTCCTTTATATTTCGTTGATGATGGAGAGCTGTACACACAGACAGAAACACACGAACCCTATTACTTTATAAAAATATAGATAGATTATATTATTATTATTATATTATTATTATTATTATTATTATTATTATTATTATTATTATACTTTTTAGGTAATTATGTGTGAATACTATGATGTTAGCAAAATAGGAAGTTGCATAATTTACAAATGTTGTGAGAATAGGATCCAAGATGAGAGTAGTAGTCTGAATAATAATAATTCGAACTACAAACTTTGTTATTATTTCCACAACGTTTCGAGCGACTATAGTGAGAAAGTTTACGTATGATACTGCCAGAGAGAGGTAACATCTCTTCTGTATTACGGAGACAAGAAGAGATCGCGTATCCCTCCTACATCAGATGGCAAAGCCGTATTCTGGTTCTGAATTTTCACTTCATCAATACAAATGAAAGACCTCGTAGTTGTCTGCCACCATCGAAAAATCCCATTGTCGCAAAATCTCTCTAACCCAAATGCGCCTCAACGCTAAAGACAGTTTCAGCTTTTTTTTTTTTTTTTTTTTTGTGGAACAGCTGAATCATCACGTTGAGCTAAAATTTTTTTTTTTTTGTGGAACAGCTGAATCATCACGTTGAGCTAAAAAATTATTTTTTTTTGTGGAACAGCTGAATCATCACGTTGAGCTAAAAAATTATTTTTTTTTGTGGAACAGCTGAATCATCACGTTGAGCTAAAAAATTATTTTTTTTTGTGGAACAGCTGAATCATCACGTTGAGCTAAAAAATTATTTTTTTTTGTGGAACAGCTGAATCATCACGTTGAGCTAAAAATGAATCATTTTCATCTTTAGGTTGACAGTTCGAATTTGGTTCACTGCATTTCATTTTTAGACTTTATTCCTCTGACTTTCTTTGTGTGCATTTTTCGAACTAATTATTCTTTCATTCGAACTTGTACCGAATTTCGAATTGAACCGAGTTCAAACGAATGATTTTCCAGTTGAACAATGTGTATCTGAAGTAGGTCGAACATCACATCGGTCGAAACATTGTGAAAATAACAACCAAGATAAAAATAGAAGTATGAATGATAATACAAATCTCAAAAATTCTGAAACAAATTTTTATTTTATTTGTGTTTATTCGACATCAAATCAAAATCTGACGTTGGAAATAATGAGGATAGTGAAAAGATGAATAAAATTATTTGTATAATTTCATTTCCTGAAGATAAAATATCAGCTTTATATAGGCCAAGTCAACTAATGCCATTAATGACTGCAATGTGATTTTTCTTAAAATTTGATGTTCCTAAAGAAAATTAAATTAGTAATTAAAAATGAAAATTAATACGTTTTTCAGAACTTTTTCACTCCAGACTTAACTTCAGATTTCAGAGTAAATTTACACACACACACACACACACACACACACACACACATACATATATATATATATATATATATATATATATATATATATATATATATATATATATATATATATATATATATATATATGCTAGCAGTTAAGCCCGGCTCTGCTCGGGCCTTATGTACTGTTCATAACTTGCCCTACGTGTAAATACACTTTATGTAAGATTTCAAATGTTTAGACCAAAGATTGTCTGAATAATTTCGTAGAGATCGCAGAGGTAATTTTTTTAACTTTGACCCCAATTTTGACCCTTTCAGATGTATTATTTTGTCTTAACTCAAAATAAAAAGTTACCTATATCTACAATTTCAAGTCTTTAGACCCAAAATTGGCAGAGAAATTTGGTAGAATCTGCAAAGCTCAACTCTTTAAACTTTGACCTTTGGCAGCCAAATTTTGTATCTTTTGAGCCATCGAAACTGATTGAAATACTTGTCGAATGTCTGAATACCCGTTATGTATAAATTTCAAATGTTTAGACCTCAAATTGGCTGAGTAGTTTGCTAGATACCGCAAAGATCAAGTCTTTTGACCTTTGACCCCTTGGCATCTCAAATTTTCGAACCACACCGATTAAAATGCGTGCACTATCTCTGAATACACTTTATGTAAAATTTCAAATGTTTAGACCAGAAACTGGCTGAGTAATTTCGTAGAGACTAAAGAGGTCAATTTTTAAAAACTTTGACCCAATGTTGACCCCTTAACATTACTTTTTGGGGTTCAAACCAAATTAAAAACTTTGATCCCTGTCCAAGTAACCTAAATCTAAAATTTCAAATGTTTAGACCCAAAATTGGCCGACGAGTTTGGTAGAGTTTTCAAAGTTCAAATCGTTGAACTTTGACCCCTTGACAGCCAAATTTCTGGCCGAAAACCGATTAAAATTTTTTTCCAAATCTCAATACTCCATATGTCAAATCTCGAGTCTCTAGATCGAAAATTGACAGAGTTATTTGGTAGGAAAATGCACACACACACACACACACACACACACACACACTTTCACTTTTATAGATCTATAGATATGTATGTATGTATGTATGTATGTATGTATGTATGTATGTATGTATGTACATATATTATTTTATTTATTAATCAAATGAATTCTTGATCGCTTATGAAGAAATCTTAGTTTTGCTTTTTCTTTCATGAATATTTTGCTAAGTTTCAATAATTCATTTTCTATATAAATCTTTGTTATAATTATAGGTGAATAGATTTCATCCATCTTCAAAATATAATTAAAACCATAATCCATAAAAATCGATTCGTAAATGGCTTTTTGCAGTAAAGGACATAATGCAATAATATAGAAAAAAACATTTACGTATATATATATATATATATATATATATATATATATATATATATATATATATAACCATTTACGTATATATATCAGAGGGAGAGACAGAAAGGGAGGGGGGCTAGATATGTGTGCATATTTAGATAGCAAATTGTTATCGATACGTGCGAATATAGAGAGCATTAAAAACAACTGAAAAAAAATGTCTATTAATTACCATCGGATGCTCCTGCTCCGCAACTCGTTCCTCGAGCCGAGACGATTTTAAAAAGTAACGAAAAGAAAAACACCTATTATCTATAATCAGAAATGTATCCATAACATATGCGTGTTTACTGATTTATTTTGAAAGAAACATACAATTTTAATTAGAACCGCCTCAAGTAAATTCATAGTAGCTTGACACTTTCAAGTTTGAAGTTATTATTGCAACGAAAAGGGGATTTTCTTCGTATGTGATTTGTTTTTCGCCAGCTTCAGTTTCAAATTAAGTAGACAAATGGGGTGAGAAAGGTTATGGATACAAGCGTAATCAATCACTTTTGCAATTGTGGGTGGAAGCGACCAATTCTGATAAATTGCTCTATTAACGCGAATAATGTTTTCTTTTTCTTTCGGGTTTTAATTTTAACAATATATTATTGTTGTACATGTGTCGTTCCTACAATGATGATTGCAATAGCATGAAGCACTATCGTCTGCAGGTATAAAAAATAATTATGGATATTTATGATTATAAGCCCCTTTCAGATTATTAAAGTTGAACCTTGTCTGAGAAATAAGAATCAACTAGTGTTATACAATGCTAACGATTGTTTTACTGTTGTGCCAGTATTTGGCATTTATAAGTGTTTAATTTCCATTAATTCTCGTGGTAATTGTTGCTGACTCGGAGGTAACGTCCTGGCAAATGGAGTTAAAGGTGACTTTGTAGCTGGGTTCGAATCTTCTGACAAGTAGTTTATATAAATGTACACAATTTGATATTTAACAGAACTTGGTCGATGTTAGGTATGGCTCTTTTTCTTCTATGAGAGACTGAGGATGGAATTTGTAATTTTAGTTCTCGGAGACAAAGCAACGGACTTTGTTAGCATGATTAGGAGTTTGCACGAATGTTCGATTGCGCGCAATTCATTATGTACAATTTTTGCGCACTTAAATAAACGTTGAAAAATTACAACTTGGCGGCCATTTTCTTTATTTTACATCTCTTTTCTTGTATATTCACATGACAAGATCTCTCTCTCTCTCTCTCTCTCTCTCTCTCTCTCTCTATATATATATATATATATATATATATATATATATATATATATATATATATATATGCGTGTGTGTGTGTGTGTGTGTGTGTGTATAGTATCTATTTCGTTGTTATTAAGCCATACTGACAAGCATTGGAACCTCCTTTTATGAGGAGATCCTCACAAGTAATTCCCCTCCCCCCAATTTTGGAGAGCCAAGTGTACTTTCTATTCTATTATTTTGATATCATTCTCTCTGTTATTAGCTCCTTGGTGAAGAGGTCAGTATAGTATATGCTACATCACATAATATCCTCCAAGGTTAGCAAAACTATTTGTTATCATTTATACGAGGGTCGTGCAATAAGTAATGCCCCTGACCCACTTCCCATAGCAGTAGAGCAACGAAACTTGGCACAGTTATTAGTCTTTCTCTACATAGGAACTACCCAGAGTTATGCATTTCTCCCATTGTTTGATGCAGCTCTGGAGACCGTTTTTTGTAGAACACCCCAGGTTGGTCATCCAACCACGACATGACTTCAGAAATCAAGGATGCATTATCTGGGAAACGCTTTCCTTTCAAAACCAACTTCATGGCTTGAAAGAGGTGAAAGTCAGAAGGTGCAAGGTCAGGAGAGTAGGGAGGATGGGGAAGGATTTCATAACCACACACCCGTGCTTCTGATCTGGCGACATGCGAGTTGTGGACCAGAGCGTTGTCCTGCAGGAGGAGGGTACTTTTGCTGATCTTACCCCGCCTCTTGATTTTGATAGCTTCCCTTAATTTCCTCAAAAGTGAAGCATAATAGGCTCCTGTAATTGTGGTACCCTTTGCCAGGAAATCTGTCATCACTACTCCGGCCTGGTCCCAGAAGACTGTGAGCATGACTTTGCCAGTGGAGGGCTGCACCCTTGCCTTCTTTGGAGGTGATGAGTCCAAGTGCTTCGACTGCATTGACTAGGCTTTGGTCTCTGGATCATAGTGATGAACCCAGGTTTCAACCTGTGTCATCAGTCTTTTGAAAAACTTTGACTCATCTTCTTGGAACATCTCCAAATTTATCCTCGAGCACTCGATGCGTTCTCGCTTCTGTAATGGTGTGAGCAACTTGGGAATCCATCTGGCAGACACCTTATGCATATGAAAATGGTTATTAATGATAGTTTCCACAGACCCTGTACTAATCTTGACATCTTGGGCTATTTGGCGAATAGTAATGCACCGATCTTCCAAAATGGCAGCCTCAACTTGACGGACAGATGCCTCATCAATGGGAGAAGGGGGGGCGACCAGGTCTGGAAGCTGTTTCCACAGACTTCCTGCCATGTTTGAATTCACGATGCCAGCGTTTTACAATGTCATATGATAGGGCATTATCACCATAAGTTTCTTTCATTTCATCAAAAGTCTCCTGTGGTGTGCGTCTTTTCAAATACAAAAACCGGATCATTGCTCGACATTCAACAGGCTCCATTTCACACCTGACTCAGTTCAAACACCTGTAAAACAGAAACCACAATTATTTTAGAGCTGTAATTTGCCACATAACCCGTAGAGATATAAATCATTGCACATGCAAAATTTGAGCTAGATCAGACAACTGGAAGTGGGTCAGGGGCATTACTTATTGCACGCCCCTCGTATATATATATATATATATATATATATATATAATTATTAAATACCTACAGACACTAGTGTTTCATCCTTTCGGGAGTTATCATTGCAGGGTATCACGATTAACACTGGTCGATAGATTCGAACCTACCAACAGAAGCCATCTCTGGCTTCATTAGCAAGGACCTAACCCATTCGGCCACCGTTACCTGTGAGAAATACTGCTGAAATTTAAACATTTAAATTTTTGAATGTTTTTTTAACGTCTGTCAGAGTGATCTAATCATTATATGATGATCTAAGCATACTCATCACAGTGTGGCTAAATAAAGCTATACAATCCTGGTCGCTTGGTTTTAACACCAAACCTCAATCCAACATCGTTGCTCATTTGGGGCATTCTTATAACCTTATGTAATGGAAGGGAACATATTTCAAAATTCCCTAGAATGTTCATTCTCCATGGTAAGAAAAGAAACTTTGCAAAATTACATCAATTAAAATGCATATTTTCTATACAGAGTATTCTACCTTTGAAGGAAACAATCAAATATTTTTATAATAATTATATATCCACATACATCTTTCGTTTGAATGAGAACCATGTGACTAGATAGTTATATTACCAGTAATATATCTAGTCACACCGATGAGTCTTATACAGGACTGAGCTAAAGTAAACTTTGATTTCCATATCAAGAGAAGCTGTTGAGCATGACTGCATTCAACCATTAATTTGGAATACAGCACTCATTCTAAATTAACGGCATTTAACTGCCTAAAATGTCTAGGTTTTTTTTATATTTCTCTTTGTATGTATGTCCATCTATTCCACTTTTTCTCAAAAATTATTGGGTCAATCTGGTTTAAATTTGTGTATGGACTTTTATTATAATAAAAGGTGCAGCAAACTAAGTATTGTGGTATCTATAAATTTTACCCGTTTTAACGGGACAAAACGTCTAATGTATATTAGTGGTCTGGCAAGGCCACAGGGGAGACAAACAAGCTAAAAAAAATAAGCAAAATTCATCCGAATGTAGCAAAACTAAATTTGGCCTGTCATGACACTATATATACAAATGTAGGCAAATTTGGGCATATTTTATTGGTTTGAAAATATAGGTTCTTTTTCACCCATTGTCATACAATTTGAACCATAGAACAGTATTATAATTTTCAAAAAACCTGCAAAATTTCATGTAATTTTGTCCCATAAAACCAAAGCTATAAGCATTTCAATATTCAATTTGGCTACGAGTATAGCAGAAGTGCCCATCGTCGACTGGGTTCAAAAACAGCCTACAGAAAATGAACTCTGATTTATGAAAGTATGATAGATTATGAAAAGGAAGGGTTGTGAAGAGATAGCTTCAAATTTGGGGGTATCAAAACCAAAGCAACATATGATGAAAGTAAAAATAAAATACATAAACCCCATAATTTATCATACCATACCTGTTCACACTGAAACACTTATCACAATATTCTATGAACCTATATTAAAAAACCTTGTTAAACTTTGTGACATACTTCCATGCTATGGAGGTCAGGCGCGAACGAACCCCCCATAATTTTATCATACCATATTTCTTCAAACTGAAAAAATTATCAAAGTATACTTACGCAAATAGATATGAAAAGTCTTTATTAAAGTTTGTGCCTATTTCCATTCTATGGAGGCCAGGCGTGAATGCAGACCCACAATTTTATTATACTATCCCTATTTAAGTTAAAACATACTTATCAAAGTATTATTATGAATATCTATATCAAAAACACTTGCAAACGTTTTTTTTTTTTCATTTTTAAATTGTTTTATTTCCATACTTTGTGGACAAGGCGCGTACGCAGACCCCACAATTTTAATGAATCATCATTATGCCAGATAACATACACATTCCTGTGTCTCGATACATCTTCTATCATTATATATGATCAGTTTTCTATAATAGTCAACCACATAGGAGCCTATTCGTGACCAGACACACACACAGACGTTCAGCTTTATATTATACTAGCAGAAGTACCCGTCGTTGACTGGGTTCAAAAACAGCCTACAGCAAATGGACTGTGGTTGATGAAAGTATGATAGGTTATGAAAGGGAGGGGGTTGTAAAGAGATAGGTTTTGATACACAAAAATTTTACCCTAAGCAAAATATGATGAAAGTAAAGATAATTTTCGCGAAAATATATCTTTTTATATCAACTTTGTTTTTATTCGTAGCCAAGAGTGACCAACAAAATGATGTTTCCTTACAAAGAGAAAATGTTATATATATATAATAATAATATAAATATACAAGAAATAAATGTTACCATATTCAATAAAAGTTACTTTTATGGTAGAAAAGTTTATTCGTTTGTAGTTTTAAGTAGTTTGTAAAAAAAATGTTTTTTTAATTCACGAACCGGTTTAAAAAAAAAATCAAAATGGCAGCGACTTTGAAATGGAGATCCCCGTTTTCAATTTGAATGAGGGGCACCTGAGCATTCTGTGTTAACAAATTCCGTCAACGTAAGGAATATTTATAAACATATTTTAATGTTTTCCGTTATTTTGTGCTTGAGGAATATTCGATTATGACATGTGTAGTTTATATAAAAATTCATTTAAGTAGTTAAATTCATTTAAGTAGTTATCGCCTCAAATTTCAAGTAAAGAGCATTAAAAACTATTTCAAAACAAAAAAAACATGAACTGAACTTTTATTGACTATGGTAACATTTATTTCTTGTATATATATTTTTCGGGTAGTCGTTTGTTGGTTTTTCTGCTAAACACTCTTACTAAATAATATCGACGAAATATCGAAAAACAAAGAAACAAAAACAGTTTTGAAAAATGATGAAGCTTTACTTACTTTAGTAAAATAATTCGAAACAGCAAAATGGGATATTAAAAAGTAAACACGCAATTACTTTAGTTTTTTAAAGCAAAGAATCGATATAAATATGAATAAGAAGAAAATGGCGCCCTTTTCAAGCAGAACAGATTCGTTTCAGTTTTATAGTATTGAACAGTGTAGTATTCCGCCGTCGGATTCAGGGTTGTACTATTGTAATGTAAAGAACACGCAGAAAAGGGTTGTAATCAACATAATTCCTTCTAGTACACTGACAAAAAAAGCTAAAACAGATATATAAATAAAAATAAAAAGGTTATGTAAATGTTTTTAAAAAGACATGTAATCACGTGAGCAGGATTTTTCCTTCTTTTGACACGATAGCAAGTAACGTTCTTATTTTTTATTATTTATTTATTTATCTATTTTCGAAAGAGTGCCACGTGCAAGTGGAGAAGGAAAAAAACAGAGTTATGCAAAATTTGTGTCGAGAATTGTCTAAAGTTCCGACTTTTGGTGGGGGGGGGGGCTTTCACTTTAATAAGAACGTGAATTTATGAGATGAATTTATTCGACACAATATGATTTAACTCAAAACAATAAATAAAATCTAACATGAA
>NC_136520.1:23700520-23728020 GCF_053919585.1 Euprymna scolopes
TTGATACATAAATCAAATATATTTTGTGGGGATTGTTTGAGTGTTAAAGAGAAACTGGAAAGAACGAAACACAACTATGTTTGGGTTTTTATAGTACAAGCAAAATTTCGGAATTGTTGTAATTTGTTGAAAATAACTGTCTATTTGAGATTTGGGCTTATCGAGAGTTCTTAGGTAAAATATAACATTCACTACTGCTGCTGTTATGAAAGTCGAAATGAATAAAATCGAACATGATTCATGTTTTATTTATATAGATGTAGGCCACCTGATATTTAAGATAACTTGGTCGATATCAAATGTCATTCTTTTCTTTTATCATCGAATGGCGATGAAAATTGGTAATTGTAGTCCTCGAAGGCAAAAAGCATTGATTTTGTCATCGTAGTTAGGAATTGAGGAAATATATGATTTCGAAGGAACGGCACGGACGTTTGGGTGCGCGACATTCATTAGACGCCACGTTCGTTCTTCGCGCACCTACAAAAACGCAAGGAAATTTCCGCTCGAAGGACATTTGGCGATTTTCAATTCATTTGACGTATAAATAATATAATCGAACAGCCCTAATCCCCTCTTTTTTTTTTCTTTTCTACGTTTTCTTTCTCTCTTATTGACTAGCTTGCATCCCGACGTTGTCCGGGAAGTAATGAGAATCCGTCGTGCTTTTACTTCCAATCATGAACATCATTTTATCATTTTTATCTTTTATTATTTCTAAAATAAAGCAACTTTGCAGATCATGGACGCCCGCGTTAATGTTGGTGGCACAATAGTTTAAAGAGAACCTATTATAAAATTATTTATACCATTTTATTCGTCGTAAACTTCTATTAAGACTATCATCACAGGTTTTATACCTTCCTTTTTATTAGAGTGGATAAGGGATAGGTGAGTAGAAGGGTGGCTTTTAACTTCCGATGATGAGGTCATTCCTCTTCAAATTATGGTGGTATGTTACGACTTGAGATTAACCTCACATGGATTGGTGATTGTTTTAATGAGAATATCTTCTCAAGCTTTATACCTTCCTTTTTATTAAAATGAGCGTCTAATATACTCAGTCATGAGTATGGGCGACTTCTTGAAGGTTAACTAATTTGCATACTCCTTTAAAAAAAACAGCATTCATTATTAATCATTTATTTTGTATGGTTTGATTCGTTTCATTTAACTATTATGCTTCTTTTTATACATAGTTTTTACATTGTGCATAATTGTGTAGAATTTAGGAAAAAACGTTCTAGCACATAGATATCTTTATATACTTCCGCTTCCGTTTTTAACAGCTACTAAGCTGTCAAAATTATAAAAATGTTAACCTCGGCAGGAATAAATCGACAAACTTCAAAGTATGCATACATATGTACATGTTCAGCTTGAAATTACTCAAGTTTTAGCTTTTTATCCATTTGGCGATAACAAAGACGGCAACAGTGCAGACTAAATAGTGGCATGACTGACCAAAGTGGCGATTGAGCTCGCCAAAGTGGAAGTGAAAACTTAAAATTCACTTTAGAAAACGGGCAAACGTGGCTCTTTATTAAAAAATTGCTGCTGAGATAAAATAATAAAAATAATAAATAACTTTGTTTTATTCATCAACAACAATTGCATTTTAAGGGTTGAGCGAAAACATAATCGATGCGCAATAATTAGAATTTGTATTTTGAAGAGTGACAGCTCGTCTGACCTGGGATCACAAGGCCTGATAAACTGCTCGCAACCTTGCAGGTGCGATTTGTGTGAGTATTCTAAGGGGATCAATCGAAATATGGCGGAAATTGACACTGTCGTGATTGATTGGTTGGAGGGACCACCCAACATTAACCCGACCCAACATATAAAATCAGATGTAGAACCGAGAGTCATCAGTTGGAAATTGAAATTCTGAAGTTTAAAGTTAGATCGAGCTTAAGAGCCGACTTGTCGCTTCTTCCCCCACCCCTCTCCATGACGCCCTGTATCACAAACACCGCACTGATAAAACAAGAAAGGAAAGAGAAAAGTATACAGATTAATTGTCGACTTATTACTTGCAAACTGTAAAAGAACGATTGTACATATGTATATATCTTCTTTTTTTTTTTAATTAATCAGTAGACTAGAAAAAAAGCTGAGTTTGTATTTTTTTTTCTTTTTTTTTTTTTCTTTTTTTTTTTTTTTTTTTTTTTTTTCTCTCTGTGAATTGAGTTGCCTTTCTGCCGGAAGGCGAATTGTAAATTACTGTTTCTTTTTCCTTAGCGTGCGACCGGCCAGCGAGAGGGAGAGGAACTAACAAGCACCAGCCGCGAATCAAAGACTGACCAGTGCAATCAACAGATCCTACTGCATTGAAAAGATCACATCTGTTATTGTCAATCAGAATAGTGACTCGGACGGGATAGGAGGTCACAAAATAAAAACTAAGGCTGGAGCGCTGAATGTTTTGATTTCGATGCCAGATTGTGGCACAGAAGTTATTTCTGTAAACTTTTGAAACCATTGCTATATATATTGAGTATAATATATGATAGAATCAATAGAGAATTCGCTTTATAATTATAAATACGAAATCTGCATGGATTAAAATATCACATTTAAGCATATTTTACGTCTGGCAATGACTGTTAGTATATATATATATATATATATATATATATATATATATATATATATATATATATATATATATATATATATATATATATATATATATATATGATGATGATGATGATGAGAATAATGGAAATATTCATTACAGCATAATCATACTTCTGACTTCAAACAAGCAAAAATAGTTAAATTTATTTCAAATGAACCGTGGCGGAAACTTCTTGAATCAGCGCTTATCGCAAATTCATATACAATTAAACAACGTGGAGGTTTCTATAATGTATCACTATTAATAATAAAACTTCTTTTAAAATAAAATCCTATGGTATTACTGGACGAATGCTTAGCATAATTAGATCCCTCTTAAATGAGAGAAGAATCCATGTTGTCCTCGATGGGCGTACGTCCAAAAATTTGATATAAATGCGGGTGTACCTCAGGGATTCATCCTTGGACCTTTATCATTTCTGATATATATAGACTTACCTGATAAAATTGTCTCAAAGATGGGTATATTTGCCGATAACACCACACTCTATAGCAGGCACGTGAGGAAAACTAATGAGCACATATCTAAGGTAATGGCTCGTTTCCTTTAATAATTACATGAAACCTTACCAACCACCAATAGCTATGGCTAGAGATACTTTACCTGAAAGAACTTCGTTCAAGCTCCTTGACTTAACGTTCACAGGAAACATGAGTTGGAATAGATATATTGAGATCATTGCCAAGGCTGCTGCAAAGAAGGTGGGCTCTCTACCGTGATAGAAAGTTATTTACGCCTGAAAGTATCCTGTACCTCAACAAAGCCACCATTCGCCGATGTATGCTGTCACATTTGGGCTGGTGCATCTGCTACTCGCTCCTGGACAGGGTCCAAAAGAGAGTCGCCAACTTAATAGGTCCCGAACTGTCATATAAGCTTCAGCCCCTGTCCCATCGACGAAATGTTGCATCCCTCTGTCTCTTTTACAAGTATTTCAATGGTAGATGCTCCGACAAACTACAAACCCTTGTACCCCCTCGACGAAAATACCCCCAACAAACCCGACAAGCAGCGAAGTTCCACCCCTACACAGTAGAGATCTCTAGATGTAAGAAAGCCTTCTATTCTAATAGCTTCTTCTCCAGAACTGCAGAACTTTGGAATTCTCTTCCGGTTTCCTGCTTCCTCAACTGTACTGACATGCAGAAGTTCAAGTGTAATGTGAACAGATATCTTGCTGCTAAACTCCCTACATAGTGCCCCTGCAACTTCGGTCTCTGATAGTAGCCCCCTGCATCAAAGTGGCAATGTGCCTTGTTTGGGGTGAAAATTTAATAAAACTAAAAATTAAAAAAAGAACATAATTTAATTTGAAACATAGGTTAACTCTCTTACACCATAGAAAATATCTCCAATATAAATTAATACATAAATATAAATTAATACATATTATCAGTGAATAAATTACATACAAAAAAAATGCACTGATTTCATTTCAGTCACACATCCATATTTGAACTATAACGAAGATATATTTCCCAAAAGAATATGAATATCATATCTTTTTAAATATAGAAACGGCTATAGGATGTTATAAAAAGATCTTACTCTCTTTCACAACTCTTTTTTTATTTTTGAATTTTCAACGATTTTTTCCGTTTCTGAAATGGAACAGGATCATACATTCCATTACATCAAAAATATATTTTCTAATATTTGTACTGGTGTTTTCTTTTCTTAATTTCATTCATCCAGAGGAAGTCTCACAATAATGACGAAACGCTGATGAACATATAACTTGTCCTTTTTTATTTTCCTCTCTTCTTCTCTTCCTCTCTTTTTATCTATCTATCTATATATATATATATATATGTGTGTGTGTGTGTGTGTGTGTGTGTGTATATATAATTTCACTACTATAAATTAGACTACTCTACTGACAAGAAAATTATATAGAATGGAATTAAATAAATCATATAAATCTGTCCTTACTAATTAACTAGGCAAAATTAACATAGAAGCTAAAAACTGACTTAAACTGATGAATATCCATGAATTCACCGAAATTGTAACGCCCGGGCACTCTTACATTCAACTTGAAAGATCATAAAACCAACTTCCATGGCAACCCTTCTGTTAGACTAATCTGTTCTTCTAGTTAAGATGTAGGATTAGTCAGTAAGAAAATCTTAGATAGAATCATACCTTCCGTAAAGGATAAAGTTAAATTCTCGCTTTGGCAATGCTCTGACTCTGTTTTAAAATGGCTTATAAATCTTAAATAGAAGTAAACATTAAATTTCATTACCTTTCATTTTGATATAAATAATTATCATTCCATTTCCCCAATACTCTTAAATAAATATTCAGACATTATGGATTTAAATAAATATTCAGACATTACGGATTTAAATATAAAATTAATTCTATTAGCCAGACGATCATTAATACATTTTGATGGGAAATATTGGACAAAAATGATACCTCTAACAATTTTGACATAATCAAGAGTTAACCTGATTCGGCACAAGTTACGGAGCTAGTGGAACTATTCCTATTAAAAGAACTTAATATAGAATTCCGTGACCTACAAAGAGGAGTTTACAGGACTGACACATTATTTGTAACACCTGCCAGGCCAAGACAATACAACAATACTATAAAAAAAAAACTACACGAATTTTTGCAAAATTATGGTCTCGCCATTGAAGCTGATTCAAATATAAAAACGTCTAATTTCTTGGATATTTCCTTTAATTTAGCTTCTGAATCGTACATCCCTTACCATAAACCTAATTTTAATCTATTTTATGTATACAAACAATCTTATCATCCAAAATCTATAATTAATTCAATAGTATCATCTATCTCTATAAAGATATCTAATTTGTCAGCGAACAAAAAACTTTTGACCAAGTATCAACATTTTACATAAATGCTTTAAGGAATTCGGGATATACAGAGTATAACAAAAAAGACCCTATATTGAAAAAGTCAAAATTAGTAATTAGCTTCAATATGACCTTAAAGACCAATAATAACAATGTAAGACAACCTATTCCTAGCAATAATAAGCCCATCTAATAGAAGCTCTAACCACAAACAGAATAAGAAAATAGACGAAATAAGGCCATATGGTTTAATCCACCTTTTAGCTCGAACGTAAACACGAATACCTAAAGAATATTTTAGGATAGTAGAAAACTCCTTTAAATACTCACATAAGTACAGTACATTATTAAACAAAAACTCTATAAAAATATCATACTTAACTATGCCAAATTTAGCGCAGACATTAATATCATCCAATAATATGAAAATAAAAAAACTTAACTTCTAAATCTGACCCCCAAGATCGCCATGGGCATGGAATTTGTGCCTATATTAGGGATAACTTTCCATGTGGTAGGGACATCTCCCGGGAAGATCCTAACTTACCCTATATGTGCTTCCGGGTTGCTTTAGCTCACACTACGGCATTTATATTTACTCTCTATCGCCCCCATAACAGCGGAGTTACTATCTTTAAAAGCATATCTAAGAAAATTGACCAAGTCTTATCTGCTTATCCTTCAGCTAACATTCACGTATGTGGTGACTTCAATGTTCACAACGTCGAATGGTTGACTCACTCTAACAAGACCGATGATGAGGGAAGGTTCTGTCATGATTTCTCCATTGCCTATGACCTCACTCAGATTGTTCAGGAACCCACCCGTGTGCCTGACAATGATGGCCAGTATGCGAGCCTACTAGACCTTTTTCTCACAACTTGCCCTGAACTATGTTCAGTTTCTGTTCTGTCGCCTCTTGGCTCTTCCGACCACTCTGTTGTATCAATTAAGATAAAAATGAAATGTAATAAGTCCCCAGACGTACCTCTCCATCGTACAGTATATCGATACACTAAGGCTGACTGGGATAGCTTCCGTACATTTATATCTGATCTACCTCTGCATTCCATGTTTAAAAAGGATGTGTCCTCTATAGTATTAGACCTGACGGAATGGTTAATTGTAAGTATTGACCGTTTCATACCCTCGAAAAAGTTTCAGCAAAAACCTAACAGCCAGCCATGGTTCTCTCTAGAATGTGCTGCTGCCATTGCGCACAGAAATCACTTTTTCCACTGTTTCCAACGTAATAGATGTATGAAAACTAAAGCCGCTTTCAGGACTGCCAGCAACCATTGTAAGAAAGTAATAAAGAATGCAAGAGAGTTGTATGCTCTATCTGTTAAGTCCAAAGTAGCTGAGCAGCGGCTTGGTTCCCACCAGTTTTGGCAAATAGCAAACAGAATCCTGAACAGAAGCGTGTGCTCCATCCCAACTATTATCAATGGACCTGAGGTAATCTCGTCAGCATCAGACAAAGCCAAACTCTTTGTCAAGAACTTCGCAGCTAATTCTACCCTTTGCGATCAAGGCTGCCAACCCCCACTATTTCTTCCTGTATCAGAAAACATGCTATGTGATATACGTATATCTGTACGTGATGTTGCCAAGCTAATCAAAAACCTTGATTCCAGTAAAGCAACTGGCCCTGACGGTATTCCAATTATTGTACTCAAAAAACTTCAACCTGAACTAGCGCCCATACTTACAAAACTGTTTAAACGTTGTCTTAAGGAGAATAGTTTCCCATCTCCCTGGAAAATTTCATCAGTATGCCATGTATTTAAGAATTCAGGTGATCGCTCATCCCCCTCTCAGTACAGGCCAATAAGTCTCCTGTGCGTCATGAGTAAGTTGCTGGAATCTGTATTAAATACAGAAGTAATCAACCATCTCAACAAAAATAACCTTCTTAGTGACACTCAATATGGTTTCCGTTCTGCTAGATCTACAGCAGATGTGCTTACAGTTATATCTCATAGGATTAGCAAATCTCTCGACGGAGGCAACCTTTCTAGGGCAATTGCTCTTGACATATCTAAGGCCTTTGATAGGGTATGGCATAAAGGTTTACTTCATAAGATCTCTAGCTATGGTATTGCTGGAAATGTCTTCTCAATTATTAAATCATTTCTTTCTGATAGGTTCATAAGAGTAGTAGTTGAGGGGCAAAAATCAGAAGCTCACAGTATTAATGCCGGTGTCCCTCAGGGGTCCATCCTGGGCCCAACTCTTTTCCTGATCTACATTAATGATCTTCCAAATCACATCCTTACATCATTTGTAGACATCTATGCTGACGACACTACCATTTATGGTAGCACATCTAAGACACTAAACGACCAAGTTCTCTCCAATTCTCTCTCCTCTGATCTTGAGCACGTAGTACAATGGGGTAAAGAATGGCTGGTTACTTTTAATGCATCTAAAACCAAGCTTCTCTCTTTACATCATCAACATTCTGATCCACATCTGACATCAATTGAAATGAATGGCTCTCGTCTTCAGGAGGCCTCAAGTTTTGACAAACTTCTTGGCTTGACCATTACTCCTGATCTTAAATGGAACACGTACATCAAATCTGTTGCCAAGGCCGCTGGAAAAATGGTGGGATCTTTCTATCGATCCGGTAGATATCTCACTGCTGATGCTATTCTCTATCTATATAAGAGCCAGGTACGTCCAAGGATGGAATACTGTTGCCACATCTGGGCAGGAGCTGCTAGAAAGGACTTGGCCTGCCTTGATAGAGTTCAAAATAGACTTCGTAGCCTCTTAGGAGATGTCCTTTTCTCTTCCTTACAACCTTTATCTCACAGAAGAGATGTTGCGAGTTTGTCTCTGATGTATCGTTATTTTAATGGAAAGTGTTCGAATGAGCTTCAATCTATGGTCCCCCCTCGCCAAACTTTCACAAGAAACACTCGTCTAGCTGTAAACACTATCAAAAATTCCCCCCCACTCTTTATCTGTGCCTAAACCTAAACGTAGATTCCATGAACAAGGTTTTTTTCTTAGAACTGCACGCCTATGGAATTGTCTTCTGTTTTCCTGCTTTCCGGCTGACTACAATATGGTTGTCTTCAAGTCTAACGTAAATAAGTTCTTGATGAGCCGTTCCATATAAGTTATCAACTTTACCAAATTTACATTACTAATGATTACTATAATGTCCGATTTCTACTGTACACTCTTTAACCCTTATCCTTGAGTGGCCTCTTGGCCTTGATAATGTGGTGATGCCTATGTAAAAAAAAAAGCTCAAACCATTCCCATAACACAGTCCCTATAAAGAAGTGTAACTGCCAAAATAAAGAGGAATGTCTTATATGCACAGTGACACAATTGCCGATGCAAGAAAACCATCAAAGTGGCATGATAAACAATGAATCCAATTAAAACATTCCGAATACAGCAAATCATTTGGCAGCATTAAATAACAACAGCAACTGCAAAATAATTCAGATAATATTTCCACTATAAATCCGCAACACACTGACCAGAATACATCTGAATTATTCCCTGAAACTTATTCAATTTAAACCCCCTATTGTGAATACTAGTCCAAAGAAAAATCTCAGTAGGCATATAAATAATGAAAATAGAATAAAAGCATACACAAGTGCGACATCTAATCTGATATATGGGAGAATCTCAAAGCATTTACATTCATTGAAAAATAGAAAATACATAGAAAAATAAAGGCACTTCTTTATTAAATTAATTAAAAACTTTATAATTAAGAAAATTCCTTATGCAATTAAATGAAGTATATTGGAAAAAAAGCTAAATCATACATACCAAGATCAAAATTCTGTAATCTCCAAAGCAGTTAAAATTACCACATTTCCTAATAATATTTCTGCAATCTATATCTATCTATCTATCTATCTATATATATATATATATATATATATATATATATATATATATATATATATATATATATATATATATATAAAAGCAAAAGTGTGTGTGGACACTAGGAACAGTTTTGATTGGCTAATCTAATAATCAAAACTTCTCATAAACGATGATTCTAATAGTCTTAATTTAAGCATCAAATGAAAGACAATAATTTATTGTTAATCTTGGGGTTGTTAATATTTTTTCTAAGTCACCATTTACAGAAAAAAAATTATACGAAACTATCCCCAAAAGACATTGAATATACGAAACTTGCCATTAACTTCCAAATCTTACGTCAAATGAACCGCCATGTTGCTATGGCAACACGCACACAAGAAATATTGTTTTTAATTTTGAACTTCTCTTATATTTAATATTTTATAACATTTTTGAATTTTTATAAAACTGACTTTTTTTAATCAAACGATTACCGTAAAATTACAAGCATTAACAAATTCGTTAATCTTGAAGATTCGCCTTCCTTTGTTTACAAGGCGATTTGTCTTTGTTTATTTGAACTTGAACAAATTTTTGCACACATAAAAAGACTTTATTGATCTTTATAATACCAAATTATACAATTTCTTTTAAGAAACTATTTTATTTAGAAATTATTACTTTCGACATTGGCTTTTTATGAAACGATTATAGTTCTTTCCCCTGATTATTTTTTTTAATGTTCCGAAGTTCGAAAGATAAAAAAAATCTTCCCAAATAAATTGATTTGATAAACGCAATACGTGTTTAGCGTGGAAGAATAATTTCTTGTATACAGAAATTATTTTTTGCTTTATTTCTAAATATTCGATACTCTTGCATAATTTGACCCAGATTCTCGGGATTTCCCGTCAGGAATGTATCGGGCGAAACCAGCAATCATCGGTTTAAGCCGTGCGTTGTTACAGACGCTTTAAAAACAAACCGGAAAAACACAAATGTAAATCAAAATTAACAAAAAACAACTTTTACAGAACTTATATTTTTATTTATTTTATTTTACATGTTTTTAAATTTTAAAAATCTATCAAAATTTTTCTATTGGTTAAATGTTTACGATATTTTCAGGGTTAATGTGAAATTTTATGCTCTTTCTAATAAACTGAATATAATATTTTAGACAAATGTATTTTTTTAATTCACCCCTGTCGTTTTTAAATGTCTATTAAAATTTTAATAATTAATTTACTCACCAAAGTTTTATATATCACAAATTGAAGATAAAGGATCAATAAATAATATATTGTAAATTAAAACCAAAAAAAAAAGAAGTTTTTTTTGGAAATTTACCTGTAAAGTCCAAAGTGTAAAACCTTTTTTTAAACCACGTTGATTTGTTTTTTAATTGGAAACCTATGTTCTGCTTATATTGTCCAGTAAGTATTGGACGCTGACGACATTTTTTTCTATTTCATTCAATGTTTTCTTTTTTTTTTTAGATATTTAAAAAAAATTCACTCGATAAAGAATTATTAAAATATAATAGTTCTAAATATTTGTTCTATTTTTTTATTACTATACATTCCGTGTACCTACCCCATTACATATGCAGTAATTTATTCATCTTAGGGTTTTTAACTACTTATAATACTTAAATCTTTGGAATTTTAATTAGCTATTTATCAATTAATCATTTATTAATTTTACCGCAAATACTACTTATACAATATGTAGTGTAGTATCTGTTCTTACTACATATATCGCGCGACGCAGTGCTGTTCTGGCGACATATTCTCATGCCTGGAACACTCTGACGAGCTTTTTGTCTGCCCGCACCCCTACTTTGTTTGTCTTTCTCTGCTCTTCCCCTCGTGGGGGGGGCGACCTCATAATTTACGACCTTCACACAAGGGAGGGTTGGAAACACTTTCTCTCTTCCCTCCACTAACTTCCCACTCCCTCTCTTAGTTCTATATTCCTCCTCACCGCCTTTGACGCCACTTCTTTTTGACGCCAAAATCGGTTCCCCACTTTGGACGCTGACTCCACGTCACTCATTTTGGCGATTTTCAAATACAGAGAGCTTTTCAAAAATGGATACCCCCAGCCACGCGTCTACCACAGAAACAACTGCTTCCCAAGAGGACGACTCCCCAACAGGAGGAGCAAAACCCAACGGGGCGTATCGCCCCGACAATGGACTAAAGGACGCCCCCCCCCAGAAGGGAGAAAACTTACCAGCGACTCCCCCCAAAGGGGAGAAAAAACAATGTTGGACGGGGCATCCCGCCCTAACAACAAAAATAAAAAGGCAGTAGCCTCAAAGGACGATAAAGGAGGCAGTGCTCCCCAAGAGGCCGACTCCCCAAAAAGGGAGGCTGTTCCTGGAAGAATCATCAAGCAAGCAGAGTCGGTCCCAAAGGAAAGCAGAAAGGGAAATGACCCCCAAAATAGCAACCCTTTGGCAAAGGGACAGCAAAAACGGTCCAACCCCACCAAAGATCCAACACCAACACCAACAAGAGGGTCTGCAGAAATCCTGGGATCCCTCTTCACCCAGTTCGACGAGGTTGAAAGAGTAACCCCAGTACAGTCGAAAACCGGCACGCACTTGGGCAGCTACACTGTGGCCATGAGGCTTCCAGGTGATACCAGTACAGCTGAAATTTAAGGAGGCAACTATAAAGGTGATGGTGGAGGACCATCATCCGCACTGCTGATTCTGCCAAAAGCAGGCTAACATGGCCAAGAGCTGCCCCCAAAGGTCAACCCCTACTCAACCAACACCCAAGGCGGTCCCAAACCCTGAGACAGCACCAGTGTCAAAACAGGCTGTCACAACTCCTGCAACCGGAGCACCAACCCCAGAACCGAGGAAACCCAGAACCATGCAAGAGGCAAAGGGCGAGGAATGGAGCACTGTAGCAGAGTGGAAATGGAAGCCCACAATTCCAACCCAACAATCGAGGCAGCAACAAAAACAGCAACCTCCACAAAAGCACCCTCCACAACAGCCACAACAACAGCAGCAGGCACAGCAGCAGCCGAACCAGCAGTTCAACCAGCCGCGACAACAACATCAGCCGATGCGGCCGAGGCCACAAAAACAGCTGCAACAACAAAAACAGCAGCAACAGCCAGAACAGGAGCAGCAGCAACAGAAACGGTCGCAGCAAGCACAGCATCAACCAGAGAAACAGCAACTAGAGGAGCAGCAACAACCAACGGACCCCACACAAGTTGAGATGAGGACCAAGCAAAGAAGAGACTGCTCCTCTGAGGATGAATCCACTAGTGAGAGGGAGAGGCACTCAACCTCACCACTCCCCGATTCATTTGAAAAATTAAAAAAGAAAAGTAAAAGAAGAAAAGGGGAAGAAAATGTGGCCCCCACTCCCTGTGAGCATACACCACTCCTAACAACAACCCAACCCACTTCCACCCCCAAACCACATGCTGCACCAGTACTAGACACCGAACCAACACCAGACACCACACCAATACCAACACCAGACACCACACCAATACCAACACCAGACACCACACCAATACCAACACCAGACACCACACCAATACCAACACCAGACACCACACCAATACCAACACCAGACACCACACCAATACCAACACCAGACACCACACCAATACCAACACCAGACACCACACCAATACCAACACCATACACCACACCAATACCAACACCAGACACCACACCAATACCAACACCATACACCACACCAATACCAACACCAGACACCACACCAATACCAACACCAGACACCACACCAATACCAGACACCACACCAATACCAACACCAGACACCACACCAATACCAACACCAGACACCACACCAATACCAACACCAGACACCACACCAATACCAACACCATACACCACACCAATACCAACACCAGACACCACACCAATACCAACACCATACACCACACCAATACCAACACCAGACACCACACCAATACCAACACCATACACCACACCAATACCAACACCAGACACCACACCAATACCAACACCACACCAATACCAACACCAGACACCACACCAATACCAACACCAGACACCACACCAATACCAACACCAGACACCACACCAATACCAACACCATACACCACACCAATACCAACACCAGACACCACACCAATACCAACACCAGACACCACACCAATACCAACACCATACACCACACCAATACCAACACCAGACACCACACCAATACCAACACCAGACACCACACCAATACCAACACCAGACACCACACCAACACCTGTCCCTACACAAATGTACACTGAGCCACCACCCCAGAAAGAAAAAAATGAACCTAGGAGGAGAGACCCTTTAGCTTCTCCCACTCACAGATTTACCCCAACAGGGACCCTCTCCTTTGAAATGAGGGAGGAACTGTGTTTGTCTGTGGCAACAGAATTACACCACCAGCAGAGAAAAATCTAAAACCTCTGCTGGACTGCCAATAGATAGGAGGAAAAGACATTAATGTCCTCTCTAATTTCCCGGACGCCCCACTGCTAACAACTTTCATCAAGCTTCCAGAGACCTGCAAGACTAATTTGTGGACAATGCTGGAGGCTGCTGAAGGGGCTGTTCTGGGAATTAAACTGATTAGAAAAAATGACCTTTCCCTTGACAAACTCTTAAAACAATCCAAGGGAAGGGTCCAAGTATTGGTTCATCCGTTACTTTATAGGGCCTGAAATTGACTTTTCCTTTAGATGTCGATGGCATTGCAAGAGAAGGTTAGGACATGAAAAACCTGACCACCTTGAGCATTGCATACAGCGTTAGTGTCCTTTCCTCGGCTGACATCGGAGCTGTGACACACCTTAAGGTAGGTACCATAGCTTTGAATTTGGCTAGTCTGAATGCGAGGGGTTTGAGATCATTGGGCCAGATGGCTCATCCGGCACGACCTCTTGTCCCTGTGAGTGGATGCGGCTGCGATTCAGGAGACACATTTTGTTTCTTCTGTAGACTGTAGATTTTGAGGTTTTCTCAGCATAAGGCAGCCTGCGGAGAAGGGAGTCTCTTTGCTGGTTAAACATATCCTGTCCACAACGGTCAATTTTGTTCATAGGGATGCGGAAGGCAGACTGGTTGTGGCTGATGTTGCCATAAAAGATTCTGTGTTTCAGGTGATCGCGGTTCATGCACCCAGCATTGCTTGTGAGAGGGTCTCATTCTTCAGTCAGCTTGTTCATAGGGATGCGGAGGGCAGGCTGGTTGTGGCCAGTGTTGCCGTAAAAGATTCTGTGTTTCAGGTGATCATGGTTCATGCGCCCAGCACTGCTCATGAGAGGTCTCATTCTTCAGTCCACTTGACGTGTTTGTAGATTGTCAGAAACGGGTAGTGCTAATAGAGATTAGAACGCTATCTTAAACCCCGAGATAGACAAGGTAAGAGGCGAAGCTAGAGGGTCGGAGAGTGCGAGTCCAGCCTGGCTGATCTGATGGCTAGACGCAGTTTGGTCGACAGGTTTCGAGTCGAGCATCTGGGGTGGAAGATGTGGACGTGGACCAATAGCGTTTCCTCCTATCTAAACACCTATTTGGACAGGATGTTAGTTAGGAGAGGTAAGGTAGACTTTCTAACCTGTCCCACGTTTACTTGGCTAGGCCAGACAAACCATAAACTAGTTATGGCCCAGCTGAAGTTAGAAAATAGGCCTAAGTTAGCGGAGTACTGGAAGTTAAACACCTCCCTTTTGAAGATACAAGATTTCTGAGATCAATTAAGAGAATTAATTAAAAAGACACTAGTGGGGGCGGTTAGCGGGAGTAAGTGGTGGTTAGATCTCAAAGCGAAGATCAGAAGCTTCTCCATCAAGTATGCCCAGTGCCTCACACTAGATAAAGCCAAGAAGCAGCTAGAGCAGAAACTAGCCCAGGCTACCGAGGAGGGTGATAGGGTTAATTAAGAACTAGATAAGTTGGACCTTCTACGTGAGACTAGTGAGTGTTACAAAGACCAAATAGTTAGAGCTAGGCTTAGAAAGATATGCAACAAAGTAGTCAATTCTGATGTGGACTAGGTTTCTAAGCATGGCTCGGCCAATTACATTGTGAAAGTCAGACATCCGGATGGGCGCACCCTGGAATCGACTCGGGAGATCTGCAAGCGGGTTTTGAGAACATTTCAGGGAGCGTTTTATGCAGCAGCCCGATTTTCTGGTCCTTGAGTTTAGTGACTATTTGGCTGACTCTCCCTGCCTCGAGGTGGCTAGGGCGGCTAGTTGTGAGGGCCAGATGATGGAGCAGGATGTCTTTACTGCACTGAAGCAGGTCAGCTGTGACAAATCGCTGTGACTCGATGGTCTGCCATACAAACTGTATTTGAGGTTGTCGCCCATGTTTCTGTTTCTTCTGACGGATGTGTTCAACCATTGATTTGCTCAGGGATCCATCCCAGGGCAAGTCACCAAGCTGAAGAAAGGTGACGGGCATGGAGAGGAAGAGTTAGACGACTACAGGCCCATAACTCTATTAAATACAGAGTTGAGGATTTGGGCCAAGGTCCTGTTGAATCGGTGAATTGGTTGAACCGGAACAGAACTACGCTGTGAAGGGGAGATCGATTCAGAACAATTTGCACCTGATCCACACGATCCTAGAGAGGGGAATAGATGACAACACAGAAGTCACGCTGATCAATTTAGATCAGTCCAAGGCGTGCGATAGGGATGACCATCATTTCCTGGCATCTGTCTTAGAGGCCGCCGGTTTTAAACTGGACTTCTGCAAGTGGATCTCATTCAAGTCAACAGAAAGTGCTTGAAACCCCTTGTTATCTCTTGCTTGGTTCGTCAGGGTTGTCCGCTGTCGCCCCTGCTTTACGTCCTGGCCTTGGAGCCTCTGCTCCACAAGCTGAAACGTGAGGAGGCAAATTCGGCCCTGCGCAGAATGGCTCTGCCTGGCGGTTCAGCTTCCAAGGTATCCGCGTTCGCCAATGATGTCACAGTCTTCGTGTTGAGCTTCAGAGACATCGAAATCGTCAGAGGAGCTTGCGCAGTATGTAAGAATCACGGCGGCCCAAAATAAACTGCAGTAAGTCAGTCAGTCTTCTGGAGTGGCAACGCAAACCTCCTGGCGCCCTTCAACTGGACGGATAGCTCAGTTTGGATCCTCGGTGTGTAGTTCGGACCAGGTCTCCAGCTTGATAAAAATTGGTTGGATGTACGGTCAAAGGTGGAGGCTGCGGTCAACTCATGGCTTTCTAGGAAACTTTCCTTAAAGGGTAGAGCCGAGGTGTGCGCCACATACGTCTTCCCTCTCATCCTTTACCAATTGGCTGTACTTCCCCTGCCTGCATAACATCTAAAAGCTCTTGTCGAACTCTTGTCCTTGCTCCTTTGGGACAGAGGAAGACACTGGGTGAGCAGACAGTTCTACATTCAACGATGAGGGAGGTTTGGGAATGCTGGACTTGAAGTGTCATCAAGATGCCGAGTGGCTGACCTTCTTGAGCTACTACCTTCAAGAAGATCAACCGTGACATCCTGGATTACTGCCGCCTTTCCCAACCTCATTCTGTACCCCTCTACTGAGAGTCGTCGCAGGCCGCGAGGAGATTCAGCCTTCCTAAAAGAGTGCCAAGCCATGCTAAAACGACTACCAAGGTCCAGCGATCTTGTGACTGCTACCCGTAAGGGAACTCCACAGGAATCTAGTGAGGAGGGCTGCCGACGACCCGCTATGTGCACGTTTGGGTTGGCAGCAGAGTGAGATCTGCTTCATGTGGAGTTGGGCTCCAGGTTTGAGTCATCTGAACAATTCAGAGTTCTCTCTGACCTGGCGACTGGCCCGAAATGCACTTCCACTTAACAACATGCAATGCAGTTCTGGTTTTTAGGAGTCGCCTACTTGTCCGCATTGCAGAACAATGGCCATAGAAACTACTGATCACGCTTTCTTTGATTACCGCAAACTCCGCCAGTACTGGTCGTATGTCAGTGAGGTGATGGCTCACATTGATCCCGAGCATCCTCGCCCGATTACCGTATCAAATGTTGTTGACAACATGAGGCCGCCGTGGGGCCAGGAAAGACAAATGGTTTATGTTACACTCCTGGCCATGGCGAGAATGATGATTTGGAGGTCGCGTCTGCAAGGTGGCTGGGGGGGGGGGGTTGTCATTTTCTGATCAGGATCTAATTGCTTTCTTGAAACACCAACTACGGATGAAGATCAGATGTGATAGAAGAAGGATGCCTCATTCAGCATTTGATACATGTAGCAAGTCTGTGTGTACGAAAAGGGGCCAAATTTGAATACGTGTTCCCTGCCTAGGTGTGGAACATGGAGTTCCATAAAGTATAACTAAATCTTAGGCCTCTTAGCTAGCCGAGTGAGTGCTCCATCTTTCCCCCCCCCCCCGACTAGGAAGCCTCCAAGATTACCACCCCCTCTTAACCGCAATTTTTTCTTTTCACCCCTCCCTCTAAATTTCACCCATCTTGGAGAGAAATAAGTCAATCAGTAACCCCCCCCCATCCCTTATCCGAAAAATTTTCTTTTCTCCATTTGCGTCCCATCTAGAGAGCACCCCTACATAGAGAGTGTCCCTGCAAGAGCTGAGGTTCCTTTACAAACCAAAGTGGAAGGGGCAGTCTATCAACTAGACGGGGTTGGGAGGGTCGTACTAACCACTGCTTGTATTTTTCTTCCCCGCCTTCGCCCTCGACACAAATGAATTATTTTATTACCGTTATTGTTATCTTCTTTACTTTTACTAATAAAAAATGTTTTAAAATTGGGTGCTAAGTAGGACGTCCCCAAGTGCGAAAGGGCAAATGCGTCATTATGGTGGAAGAAAAGAACTAAGAGAAACTTTTGTTTAGTTCTAGAGTGACAAGAATGACCAACGACCCCCACTCACCTCCCCTTTTGAGCTGGCCTTGTGCCTACGTTTTTTTTCCATGTTTATTTTTGCCTGAATAAAAGATTTAATATCTTAAAGTGTAGTATCTGTTCTTCAGATGCTGCACTTCCATTTCTTGTTCTCTTTCGGTGGAGGAGCAGTCCTTAACGACTGAGACAATTTTTAATTTTTGTACCTTTTCTCCACGTTAAAAAATATAAATATATATCAGACTAATGAGATGAATTAGATCACAGATTAATGAATCTTGTGGTATCAAGTTCTTCAACATATTTGGAAGGTAATATTTTTATATAAGACAATCCCAGTCAAATATACAATCCCAGTCAAATAAAATTGCTCAATATACTAGTTAGAGCAAATTAAAATTTACAGTTTTGTATATTTAAATTTCTATTTGAAAAATATAATTTTTCAAAACAACAATTTATTATTTGAACAGAGAATACAATATTCAAAGTAATTTCCTTAATCCATGGATTTTCGATGTAGGCTCATATCCTCAGAAGAAAGTCATTAGAAAAATATTAAATCTGGTTTGATATAATTTTGCTATTCAGCACATACATAGAAAATATATTAAAAATTAAATCTTTTTAAGGAATATAAAGAAAGAAAATAAAAGTTGAAACAAAAAACAGATTTTGGTATCTAAATAGAATAGTAATCCTTGAATAGAATGGAACGATGTTATTAGGCTCCAGATTGGATGAAGATTGACCCATTGATGGGCAATCTTCTTTTCTTTCTCTATGTCCCTTAAAAACGGTTCTTTTTAATTTTATTATGAAAACAAATAATAAGGATAAATTGAACACATGCATTTCATGTGCGTCAAACACAATAATAATAATAATAATAATAATAATAATAATAATAATAATAATACTCTGTGGACAAAGAGACGAAACAAAGCACCACATAATAAACGAATAAAACAAACTAGCCAAAAAAAATATAAAATAGACACGATTAAGTGGGGATTATGCAGACAACTGCATCTTGAACACGCTGAAAAATTGCACAAGCACAAACCGACAGCAATACTTGAAAATAAAAATCATAAAATCCTATGGGACATGGATATACAAACGGATAAACCTATCCAAGCAAGAAGATCGAATGTCATAATAGTTAACAAGAATGAAAAGTCCTGCTGCATAGTAGATTCTGTAGTTGCAGCAAATCAAGGAGACAAAGAAATGAAGCAAATACACGGAACTGGCCAGAGAGCTCAAAGGGAAATGGAAGATGAAGAAAGTCAAGGTAATACTACTAATAGTAGGAGCACTAGGAACAATACTAAAAAAACTTTGAAAAAAGAATGAGAGATTGGAATCAGAGGGATGGCTGAGAAGAGTATAACAATAATGAAAATGGCTGAAATATTAAGGAAACCCCTTGAATGCGGAGACTAACACACAAGAGCTACAGGCACAAGCCGGATACACAGAAACTGCTACAGATGTAAAACACAAAGGGACATCACATTGAATCCTGAAAACTGAAACTGTATAACTGCTCCTCCTCTTTTTGTGTGTTTGTATATCACAATAAACTGGAGCGACACCAAATAAGTGAGGAAAATCAAGGGGAAGAGAAAGAACGAGGAGAGAAAGCAGTAGACAGACCTCTGCTAGATGAGTGCAAAGAGGGCTGGACTTTGGGGAGGTTTATTGTCAACTAAATTCCAGCCAACGAAAAATCAATGGTAAGCAGCTGTTGTGATAACGCAAATTCATCTGTAAAGGTTATCAAAAGAGGCGGAGAGAACTAGAAATCTGGGGAGATTTGCTGTTACTAAGATTCTAGAGAATGCCACAGGTTGTTCTCAAAGAGAAATCTTTGATGATGACCTGTGTGACTACTCTTAGTGCGTAAATAATAATAATAATAACAATAATTAAGCAAGGATATAGTTTTGCTTCATGGGTAGAAAGAGCTTTGAGTTTTGGCCAACAGCCTTTCTAGAATTAGCGTTTCGATAAAAAAAAAGAAAAACAATAAATTTTTACTTTTTTTCATCTAAACACGCACCTTTAAAATGACAACTTAAATAGGTTTTCGGGTATACGAAAAACGAATATCGCATTTAAATTTGGGGTAAGCAAGTAGCTTTCCGGGTATTAAAACCTTTATTATGCAATGTAATCCCTTATGTTATCACTGGTGGCCATTTTGTATGTGCAAGCATGCATACATTTTTGAAGCGTGTGCGCATGCGTATAAACAAAACTAAGAAAAAAAATCGAACATAGCAACCAATTTTTCCAAGTGAACAAATTCTTTGCAACCTACCCGTATAATTTTTTTGGTGTTTTTAAAGTAGTTTTAAATTCTTTTTATTTCATCTCAAATATTAACTCTTTACGGCTTTTAAATTTTCAATCAAGATGGCTGCCGTCTTGTTCATTTTCTTATATAGATGGAGGAGTATTTTTATTTCTCGCTTTTTTAAAAGAGGGATTCAAATGTTCATCTTTTTTTCTTTTTCTTTTTTTTTTTTTTTCGATCATTTATAATTAATTGGGGAAGGCACGGGAAAGCCTAGTTATAGCGGCTGCCGGATTTGAGTCATTCCTCCCTAAAAGAAAAAAAAGAAAAATACTCCCCATCTATAAAAAAAAAAAAAAACTTTCCTTTCGCTGACGGAACTCTCCAATAGCGAATTTCCTTTACAATCCTCTCAAAAAATTAAACATTACAAATGAGGAAAAAAAAGAGAGAGAGAATTTAATTCCCCCCACCTAAAAAAAAAAAAAAAGCGAGAAATAAAAATGACTTCCAGGCTATAAAAAAAAAACTTTCCTTGCGCAGACAAGACTCTCCTTTGGCGAAATCCCCCTTCCCCGCAAGGTAATTTTAAATTAGCAAAAAAAAAAGAGAAGGATTTGAACCCCCCCCCCAAAAAAAAAAAAAAACGATAAACAAAAATGATCCGTCCATAAAAAAAATCCCTTGCATGGACGGGACTCTCTAATGACAAATTTCCTTCTCCATTCTAAAACAAAATAGACAATACAGCAGCCAACTTGATTGAAAATTTAAAAGTTGTAAAGAGAGTCAATATTTGAGATTGAATAAAAAACCTTTCAAACTACTTAAAACACCAAAAAATGATACAAGTAGGCTGGAAAGTATTTGTTCAGTTGGAAATATTAGTTTCCATGTCGTTTGATTTGTTTCTCGCAGTTTCGTTTCAGCATACCTGGAAGCCTATAAAAGTCGTCATTTTAAAGGTGAGTGTTAAGGTGGAAAGAAAGTAAAAATGTACCAAAAACGTCGTAGGGAAATACCGGTTTGATGGTCGGTAGGGTTAAACAGGTTCTATGAGCAGGTGAAGTGCACTTTAGCCAGGATAAACAGTCACCTAGAGATGGTATCTTGATAAAAAAAAATACAGGGGAAGAAACCTCTACAAATAAAACTCATTCTTATGATGAATGCAAATATAAATTAATTGAATCCATGGAGGATTTTAGTACAGGACTCTGAAACCTCCGAGTTAGAAGTTCAACCAGGCAGCACTTTTGGTTTTGGAGTATATCAACTCAAAGAAAATTTGTAGTGGTGTGTAAACTGAGAGCTGAATTAGAATTAAAAATGTTACACTAGGATACTGGGAAGAAGGTATGTTTGAAATGACGGAAAATAAGTTGATGAGTCAGATAAGAACAATACTTCTAGAAGTGTCTCAAATGGACCAAGAGATAAAAAATAAATAAATAAATAAAAGTGAGAGTGATAGAGGGGATTATAGATAATGATGTAGTTCAAAAGGAGGAAGTGGCTTACCTAATAACAGTGAGATATGCTGTGCGAAAATGATGAATTGAATTTGATAGATGAGATGAGAGGTAGTGAAAAGGGAAAGATTTTTAATTGCAAGAATGTTGATCAGATAAAGAATGCAACAAATAAAGTGAACAGGATAATGAATGTCAAATTATAACCCTTGACCCCATTCAGGTCACACAAGTCGTGATCGTCTTTCTTCTGGGAGACCTTTATAAGATTCTCTCTCCACAGGAGTCGTTGTTTTCACCGCTGGGTGACTTTCGCTGAAAAAAAAAAAAACACAATTCACATTTGCAAGCGAAAGAAACGACAACTGCAGATCTTGCTAGTCTGTTATAATTAATTCAGTAAAAAGTTACAAAATGTTACATATGTACAATTATCAGCCCGTTTTTATTTTAAGAAACACGCGTTCAGCTTATTCTTTCAAGTTAGAGGGGGTGGCGACGGATGGCCAGGGGGTGATATCTCTTGATTAGGTTCTCTCTCCCGAGGTCTGGCTTAATCTGGCCCTTTTGGCGCGACACCTCCCTATTTATACAAAGGTATCGGGGTAGGTAAGGGTACCCTCTCAACCAATCATCAATTTGCACTCCACTGAGCCAGGGAAATCCCCAGTCCTATGCGGGTGTGCAAATCTGGAATTCCAGCTAAACTCCCTGCCCACGCTCTCAAAAGGTTAATACTTTGACCCCTTTCAGCACTCAACAGCCAAGCATGCTTGAGCTAGGAATGTATGATTTCGTTCTAACTTTCAAAAATGACATCACTTGTCATTTTTCTAAAACAATAAAAGTATATGTGTGTTTTCACAAAATTTTATCAACTTGATTCTTCTTTTCAGCCAGGTTGCCCGCTAATGGCCGGCACCCAATAATGCTTAATAGTTAATATCAGCTTAATTGCCAGCCTTACAAAGGCGGTCATATCATATAACAGGATAATGAGTGTTAAATAAGATTCAGAAACATCTTGCATGCAGGAGCTGTATTGGTTGGTGAAATGGTGGAGGCTAAAAAGTCAAAAGTGAAACAGAACGACGAACCATATTGGAAAAGAAGAATTGAAGGTGATATGGAGAGATTAAGGAAATATTTAGGTTGGACTGTACCGTGGCTGTTACTTCTTACACGCCCTTATACGTGCTTAGTTACAGGATTCAAGCATGGTTCAAAGAACAGTGGAAAATGCAAAGAAGGAGAAAAAACAACTGGATAGACGGAATTTAGGAAAACTCGTCTCCGGAAAACTCGTCTCCAGAAAACTCGACCCCGGAAAACTCGACCCCTTTCGCTAGGTAGGAAAAGTGGTCTCTTATTGAATAAATATCGATTGAAAACACATTTTATGATCGTTCTTGAAGGGGATATTGTTTTTTAAAATAGACTATAGCCCCCCCCCATAATATTTAAAAAAAATATTTTTACTTGTTTAATGTTTTTTTTTTCTTTTAAATACGATTTTCTAAGTGTCCGTTTTCTACCTTACTGGCTAAGTTCTTAGTGGTTTCACACCGGATAGACGATATAAAGTTCGTTATGAATGCGGTTGCTCATATAATGATCACTCAGTTCATGACTCTTAGCGCATCTAACATGTTCAGACAAGACAGGGTCAAATTTTGCTATTAGCTCCACTTCTCCAAGAAAAGTTCCATTTCTGGTGTCACCAAACTTTTCATTTGTGTCACGCAAAGCCAAATTTCTCTCAGCCAAAAATTGAATTATATTGAGTAAACGAAATAAAACTGCTCTCCAATATGTCTGCTCTTCCTGAATCAGTTTACTAGATTGTAAGTCAATAGAGTTGCCTGACCGTTTATCATGCCACACCATCACGCACTCCTTATGATGAGTTGATTGTTCATGTGTCTTCAGAGTTTTTGACAGACGGCTCCACAGGTTACCAAATCCTTGGAACGAAGACAGACCCCCACGACTTTTGCTGTCACTACTGAACAAACGGCAAAACTCGATTTGTAGACCTCGAGTAAACAAGCCAAGAACGTCTAACAGTTTCATTATTTTTTAGATTCAAATAATAGTTCTTCTCAGAAAACTTCCGCGATGGGTTTTCCTGGTTTAATGGGAAACCATAATCTGTCAGCTGGACGGGACCCTTCGAAACCAAATTAATACGTGTGTTTCATTTTATTCTTTCCAATCAGCAGGATCAGCAGAGACACAAGACGCATAACTTGGATCAGTATGCTCGAACGTTGACTGGGTGTGCCATTGCTCATCTGGCACTCCATTTTTAGACTCAAAATCAGAAACGGGTTGTGTGTCAACGCCAGGGTTATTATGTATATGTAACTGCGAGATGTTTGAAGAGAAAAATTCAGATATCTTGTGAGTCTTTTCAATAGCATTTTCAACTTTCTTTTCTGGTGTCCGCTGAATTCCTGAGCACGTTTCATTTTAGATTAGACTCAATATTCAATAATAATTAAAATACTATCAAGCACAACAAATAATCCACTACCGGAAATGGAAACAAGTATGTGATCTTTGATTAACGCTGTTTTGTTAAATAAATGTTACTGATATAACAGGTAACAAAGTGTCTGTGTATCACTGTATCATCACTAATGTTACAGGCCAACTGAATTGAATCCAAGCTCGAGGTAAACAAAGAACATTAGTAATGTGTAGAAAAAACTGTATGTAGGAATTGGCGTTAATTTGCAAATAGGGTTTCAAACAACAATGTATATGTATCTAAAGATTTTCATTGAAAATTCAAATAAATAGTTCAATAAAAAAATATATTCGTATTGGCAAAAAGGACGTCTATTGCCAGTATTTAGACTTTCATTTTAAATTTCTTTAAAATAAAATAAAAAAGAACATTGAAATCCACTTACGGTGATTTAAAAGCCAACATTTCTTTTTCAGTTTTTTTTATTTATTTATTTATTTTTTTTTTTTTTTTTTAGTTTGAAAAGTAAACTTGATCAGAAAAATGTAAAATATAGTAACGTATTATAATCACGGATTACGGACAAACTGAAGATTGCTAATGAAAAATTAAAGTAAATAAAATCACGAATTGGTAGAAGAATCCAATGAGCCAAAATATTTATAACCATAAAAGAAATAAGCATTAAGAAATAAAAAAAATCTAAATTAAAAAAAAAAACTTGATTTCTGCAAGAACGTCAAAATGACTCCAGTGAAAAAAATTAACCAACCCTTCACCCATTTCACTTTGAAAGATTCCAGCAAATTTAATAGACTAACTGACAGGAATAGGGTGGGGGTTGCTGATGCAAGAATGAGTATCCCTTTGAAGTTATCTATAACCAAACTGTCGACGGCCGACCGTTCTATCTCTTATCACATTCTTTTTTATGGCTGTTGTTTCTTTATAAAATATTGTTTTTGGTCGAGTTTTGTGATCATAAACTAATACAGCGGCGCCGCTAAATTTTCTTAAGCGATTTAGTATATCCTGAAACTCTTACATTTATTTTTTTATGTTGAAACAGATATATATATATTTATTTTTGAAATTCATTTTTAAAAAATGGACGTGGCCTCGAAAGGCCTCTTCAAATGAATTTAGGAAAACTCGTCTCGGGAAAACTCTTCTCGGGAAAACTCGTCTCCGGAAAACTCGTCCCCTTTCGCTAGGTAGGAAAACTGGTCCCTTATTGAATAAATATCGATTGAAAACACATTTTATGATCGTTCTTGAAGAAGATATTGTTTTTTTTAAATAAACTATAGCCCCCCCCCCATAATATTTTTTTTTAAATATTTTTACTTGTTTAATGTTTTTTTGTTTTTTTTAAATAAAATTGATTTTCTAAGTGTTCGTTTTCTACCTAACTGGCTAAGTTCTTAGTGGTTTAACTTATTTTAAAGCGTTTATTATGTTCATACAAAGTTAATTACAAATTTTTTTTGTTCTTATTTTAACGATGTTTTTGGAGCCATAAAAACAATAAAAAAAAAAAAAAACCCAAAAATTAAAAAACAGGGAGCGATTCTCGATTCTTCGTTACTTTTTTTGTTTTGGTTTTTAATTATGATAGTTTTTTTGTTGTTATGTTTTTGTTTTCTCTCATACCAAATGCACTCATGCGTTATTTAAAATTATGATTTTATCAATTATCAACATTTATTGTCGTCCTGTCAAATTTTGCAAAAATTAACTAATAAATTAAAAGCGAAATATTTTTTTGGCGCGAGAGATGCCATGTGCTAACAATCTCTCGTTAACTCATTTGTAATTTTTTTTTAATTTTTACTTCAAAATTCTAAAATCAATCATTAAGAGAGAAAGTAATCACTAAATAAATTTATTAATCAATTTTATTGAAAACTCCGCTATCGTTTATCAAGAATCTTTTTAATTTAATTTTTTGTTGGTTGCTTTTCGAAGGGAGATATAGGTTTTGGTGCCCGGAAAACTCGTCCCGGGAAAACTCGTCTCCGGAAAACTCGTCTCGGGAAAACTCGTCCCCTTTCGCTAGGTAGGAAAACTGGTCCCTTATTGAATAAATATCGATTAAAAACACATTTTATGATCGTTCTTGAAGGAGAAATTGTTTTTTTAAAATAGACTATAGCCCCCCCCCCATAATATTAAAAAAAAAATTTTTTTACTTGTTTGATGTTTTTTTTTGTTTTTTTTTTAAAATAAAATCGATTTTCTAAGTGTCCGTTTCCTACCTAACTGGCTAAGTTCTTAGTGGTTTCACTTATTTTAAAGCGTTTATTATGTTCATAAACGAGACCGCATATTTTTTTATATTAATATAAAAAGAATTTACTTATTTACTGTTGTTATAAAAGGGTAAAATGGATTTGGGTTTGTATTACTGTACACATAGATTCGAAAAAATTGTCAAAAAACAAATATATAACAAATAAATGTTATCAAAGGCAAGATAAGCTACTTTCCTACCAAACTGTATATATTTTTCGTGTTTTTATTCAATGTAACATGTTTATTCAGCTCGAAAAACATACAGTGTTTACCGATGTATTGGACAATTCAAAATAGCGGCCGACTCTCTCTTAAAGACAGTAAGTTCGGGAATAGGTGTTATAAATAATAAACTAGACAAAATACTATTTAAAAAAAACACCGAATATATGCCAACTTATGTCACGGTAATATATATTGAGCGAATTTCTAACAGTATTTTGTCTAGTTTATTATTTTTCGAATCTATGTGTACAGTAATACAAACCAAAATTTTAATATTTTTTGAAATATAATTTAGAGAGGGGGAGGGGTTATATCTCCCTCGGAAAAACAACCAACAAAAAATTAAATTAAAAAGATTCTTGATAAACGAAAGCGGAGTTTTCAATAAAATTGATTAATAAATTTATTTAGTGATTACTTTCTCTCTGAATGATTGATTTTAGAATTTTGAAGTAAAAATTAAAAAAATTAAAAATGAGTTAACGAGAGATTGTTAGCACATGGCATCTCTCGCGCCAAAAAAATATT